>NW_028324159.1:10759292-11059591 GCF_054372755.1 Phalangium opilio | reverse complement strand
AGACGGTCTCTATCTTACATTAATTTCAAAATTTACGGTTCAGAATTCGGCATTTCAGCAAAATAGTCAAAAAAGTTCAGACGGTCTCTATCTTACATTAATTTCGGTTCAGAATTCGGCATTTCAGCAAAATAGTCAAAAAATTCAGACGGTCTCTATCTTACATTAATTTCGGTTCAGAATTCGGCATTTCAGCAAAATAGTCAAAAAAGTTCAGACGGTCTCTATCTTACATTAATTTCAAAGTAGCGGTTCAGAATTCGGCATTTCAGCAAAATAGTCAAAAAAGTTCAGACGGTCTCTATCTTACATTAATTTCAAAATTCACGGTTCAGAATTCAGCATTTCAGCAAAATAGTCAAAAAAGTTCAGACGGTCTCTATCTTACATTAATTTCGGTTCAGAATTCGGCATTTCAGCAAAATAGTCAAAAAAGTTCAGACGGTCTCTATCTTACATTAATTTCAAAATTCACGGTTCAGAATTCAGCATTTCAGCAAAATAGTCAAAAAAGTTCAGACGGTCTCTATCTAACATTAATTTCAAAGTTCACGGTTCAGAATTCGGCATTTCAGCAAAATAGTCAAAAAAGTTCAGACGGTCTCTATCTTACATTAATTTCGGTTCAGAATTCGGCATTTCAGCAAAATAGTCAAAAAAGTTCAGACGGTCTCTATCTTACATTAATTTCAAAATTCACGGTTCAGAATTCAGCATTTCAGCAAAATAGTCAAAAAAGTTCAGACGGTCTCTATCTTACATTAATTTCAAAGTTCACGGTTCAGAATTCGGCATTTCAGCAAAATGGTCAAAAAAGTTCAGACGGTCTCTATCTTAAATTAATTTCGGTTCAGAATTCGGCATTTCAGCAAAATAGTCAAAAAAGTTCAGACGGTCTCTATCTTACATTAATTTCAAAGTAGCGGTTCAGAATTCGGCATTTCAGCAAAATAGTCAAAAAAGTTCAGACGGTCTCTATCTTACATTAATTTCAAAATTCACGGTTCAGAATTCAGCAATTCAGCAAAATAGTCAAAAAAGTTCAGACGGTCTCTATCTTACATTAATGTCGGTTCAGAATTCGGCATTTCAGCAAAATAGTCAAAAAAGTTCAGACGGTCTCTATCTTACATTAATTTCAAAGTTCAAGGTTCAGAATTCGGCATTTCAGCAAAATAGTCAAAAAAGTTCAGACGGTCTCTATCTTACATTAATTTCAAAATTTACGGTTCAGAATTCGGCATTTCAGCAAAATAGTCAAAAAAGTTCAGACGGTCTCTATCTTACATTAATTTCGGTTCAGAATTCGGCATTTCAGCAAAATAGTCAAAAAATTCAGACGGTCTCTATCTTACATTAATTTCGGTTCAGAATTCGGCATTTCAGCAAAATAGTCAAAAAAGTTCAGACGGTCTCTATCTTACATTAATTTCAAAGTAGCGGTTCAGAATTCGGCATTTCAGCAAAATAGTCAAAAAAGTTCAGACGGTCTCTATCTTACATTAATTTCAAAATTCACGGTTCAGAATTCAGCATTTCAGCAAAATAGTCAAAAAAGTTCAGACGGTCTCTATCTTACATTAATTTCGGTTCAGAATTCGGCATTTCAGCAAAATAGTCAAAAAAGTTCAGACGGTCTCTATCTTACATTAATTTCAAAATTCACGGTTCAGAATTCAGCATTTCAGCAAAATAGTCAAAAAAGTTCAGACGGTCTCTATCTTACATTAATTTCAAAGTTCACGGTTCAGAATTCGGCATTTCAGCAAAATGGTCAAAAAAGTTCAGACGGTCTCTATCTAACATTAATTTCAAAGTTCACGGTTCAGAATTCGGCATTTCAGCAAAATAGTCAAAAAAGTTCAGACGGTCTCTATCTTACATTAATTTCAAAATTCACGGTTCAGAATTCAGCATTTCAGCAAAATAGTCAAAAACGTTCAGACGGTCTCTATCTTACATTAATTTCAAAATTCACGGTTCAGAATTCAGCATTTCAGCAAAATAGTCAAAAATTTCAGACGGTCTCTATCTTACATTAATTTCAAAATTCACGGTTCAGAATTCAGCATTTCAGCAAAATAGTCAAAAAAGTTCAGACGGTCTCTATCTTACATTAATTTCGGTTCAGAATTCGGCATTTCAGCAAAATAGTCAAAAAAGTTCAGACGGTCTCTATCTTACATTAATTTCAAAGTAGCGGTTCAGAATTCGGCATTTCAGCAAAATAGTCAAAAAAGTTCAGACGGTCTCTATCTTACATTAATTTCAGAGTTCAAGGTTCAGAATTCGGCATTTCAGCAAAATAGTCAAAAAAGTTCAGACGGTCTCTATCTAACATTAATTTCAAAGTTCACGGTTCAGAATTCGGCATTTCAGCAAAATAGTCAAAAAAGTTCAGACGGTCTCTATCTTACATTAATTTCGGTTCATAATTCGGCATTTCAGCAAAATAGTCAAAAAAGTTCAGACGGTCTCTATCTTACATTAATTTCAAAATTCACGGTTCAGAATTCAGCATTTCAGCAAAATAGTCAAAAAAGTTCAGACGGTCTCTATCTTACATTAATTTCAAAGTTCACGGTTCAGAATTCGGCATTTCAGCAAAATAGTCAAAAAAGTTCAGACGGTCTCTATCTTACATTAATTTCGGTTCAGAATTCGGCATTTCAGCAAAATAGTCAAAAAAGTTCAGACGGTCTCTATCTTACATTAATTTCGGTTCAGAATTCGGCATTTCAGCAAAATAGTCAAAAAAGTTCAGACGGTCTCTATCTTACATTAATTTCGGTTCAGAATTCGGCATTTCAGCAAAATAGTCAAAAAAGTTCAGACGGTCTCTATCTTACATTAATTTCAAAATTCACGGTTCAGAATTCAGCATTTCAGCAAAATAGTCAAAAAAGTTCAGACGGTCTCTATCTTACATTAATTTCGGTTCAGAATTCGGCATTTCAGCAAAATAGTCAAAAAAGTTCACACGGTCTCTTTCTTACATTAATTTCAAAGTTCAGACGGTCTCTATCTTACATTAATTTCAAAGTTCAAGGTTCAGAATTCGGCATTTCAGCAAAATAGTCAAAAAAGTTCAGACGGTCTCTATCTTACATTAATTTCGGTTCGGAATTCGGCATTTCAGCAAAATAGTCAAAAAAGTTCAGACGGTCTCTATCTTACATTAATTTCAAAATTTACGGTTCAGAATTCGGCATTTCAGCAAAATAGTCAAAAAAGTTCAGACGGTCTCTATCTTACATTAATTTCAAAATTCACGGTTCAGAATTCAGCATTTCAGCAAAATAGTCAAAAAAGTTCAGACGGTCTCTATCTTACATTAATTTCAGAGTTCAAGGTTCAGAATTCGGCATTTCAGCAAAATAGTCAAAAAAGTTCAGACGGTCTCTATCTAACATTAATTTCAAAGTTCACGGTTCAGAATTCGGCATTTCAGCAAAATAGTCAAAAAAGTTCAGACGGTCTCTATCTTACATTAATTTCGGTTCAGAATTCAGCATTTCAGCAAAATAGTCAAAAAAGTTCAGACGGTCTCTATCTTACATTAATTTCAAAATTCACGGTTCAGAATTCAGCATTTCAGCAAAATAGTCAAAAAAGTTCAGACGGTCTCTATCTTACATGAATTTCAGAGTTCAAGGTTCAGAATTCGGCATTTCAGCAAAATAGTCAAAAAAGTTCAGACGGTCTCTATCTAACATTAATTTCAAAGTTCACGGTTCAGAATTCGGCATTTCAGCAAAATAGTCAAAAAAGTTCAGACGGTCTCTATCTTACATTAATTTCGGTTCAGAATTCGGCATTTCAGCAAAATAGTCAAAAAAGTTCAGACGGTCTCTTTCTTACATTAATTTCAAAGTTCAGACGGTCTCTATCTTACATTAATTTCAAAGTTCAAGGTTCAGAATTCGGCATTTCAGCAAAATAGTCAAAAAAGTTCAGACGGTCTCTATCTTACATTAATTTCGGTTCAGAATTCGGCATTTCAGCAAAATAGTCAAAAAAGTTCAGACGGTCTCTATCTTACATTAATTTCAAAATTTACGGTTCAGAATTCGGCATTTCAGCAAAAAAGTCAAAAAAGTTCAGACGGTCTCTATCTTACATTAATTTCGGTTCAGAATTCGGCATTTCAGCAAAATAGTCAAAAAAGTTCAGACGGTCTCTATCTTACATTAATTTCAAAGTAGCGGTTCAGAATTCGGCATTTCAGCAAAATAGTCAAAAAAGTTCAGACGGTCTCTATCTTACATTAATTTCAGAGTTCAAGGTTCAGAATTCGGCATTTCAGCAAAATAGTCAAAAAAGTTCAGACGGTCTCTATCTAACATTAATTTCAAAGTTCACGGTTCAGAATTCGGCATTTCAGCAATATAGTCAAAAAAGTTCAGACGGTCTCTATCTTACATTAATTTCGGTTCATAATTCGGCATTTCAGCAAAATAGTCAAAAAAGTTCAGACGGTCTCTATCTTACATTAATTTCAAAATTCACGGTTCAGAATTCAGCATTTCAGCAAAATAGTCAAAAAAGTTCAGACGGTCTCTATCTTACATTAATTTCAAAGTTCACGGTTCAGAATTCGGCATTTCAGCAAAATAGTCAAAAAAGTTCAGACGGTCTCTATCTTACATTAATTTCGGTTCAGAATTCGGCATTTCAGCAAAATAGTCAAAAAAGTTCAGACCGTCTCTATCATACATTAATTTCAAAGTTCACGGTTCAGAATTCGGCATTTCAGCAAAATAGTCAAAAAAGTTCAGACGGTCTCTATCTTACATTAATTTCAAAATTCACGGTTCAGAATTCGGCATTTCAGCAAAATAGTCAAAAAAGTTCAGACGGTCTCTTTCTTACATTAATTTCAAAGTTCAGACGGTCTCTATCTTACATTAATTTCAAAGTTCAAGGTTCAGAATTCGGCATTTCAGCAAAATAGTCAAAAAAGTTCAGACGGTCTCTATCTTACATTAATTTCAAAATTCACGGTTCAGAATTCGGCATTTCAGCAAAATAGTCAAAAAAGTTCAGACGGTCTCTATCTTACATTAATTTCAAAATTTACGGTTCAGAATTCGGCATTTCAGCAAAAAAGTCAAAAAAGTTCAGACGGTCTCTATCTTACATTAATTTCGGTTCAGAATTCGGCATTTCAGCAAAATAGTCAAAAAAGTTCAGACGGTCTCTATCTTACATTAATTTCAAAGTAGCGGTTCAGAATTCGGCATTTCAGCAAAATAGTCAAAAAAGTTCAGACGGTCTCTATCTTACATTAATTTCAAAATTCACGGTTCAGAATTCAGCATTTCAGCAAAATAGTCAAAAAAGTTCAGACGGTCTCTATCTTACATTAATTTCAAAATTCACGGTTCAGAATTCAGCATTTCAGCAAAATAGTCAAAAATTTCAGACGGTCTCTATCTTACATTAATTTCAAAATTCACGGTTCAGAATTCAGCATTTCAGCAAAATAGTCAAAAAAGTTCAGACGGTCTCTATCTTACATTAATTTCAGAGTTCAAGGTTCAGAATTCGGCATTTCAGCAAAATAGCCAAAAAAGTTCAGAGGTCTCTATCTTACATTAATTTCAAAATTTACGGTTCAGAATTCGGCATTTCAGCAAAAAAGTCAAAAAAGTTCAGACGGTCTCTATCTTACATTAATTTCGGTTCAGAATTCGGCATTTCAGCAAAATAGTCAAAAAAGTTCAGACGGTCTCTATCTTACATTAATTTCAAAGTAGCGGTTCAGAATTCGGCATTTCAGCAAAATAGTCAAAAAAGTTCAGACGGTCTCTATCTTACATTAATTTCAGAGTTCAAGGTTCAGAATTCGGCATTTCAGCAAAATAGTCAAAAAAGTTCAGACGGTCTCTATCTAACATTAATTTCAAAGTTCACGGTTCAGAATTCGGCATTTCAGCAAAATAGTCAAAAAAGTTCAGACGGTCTCTATCTTACATTAATTTCGGTTCAGAATTCGGCATTTCAGCAAAAAAGTCAAAAAAGTTCAGACGGTCTCTATCTTACATTAATTTCAAAATTCACGGTTCAGAATTCAGCATTTCAGCAAAATAGTCAAAAAAGTTCAGACGGTCTCTATCTTACATTAATTTCGGTTCAGAATTCGGCATTTCAGCAAAATAGTCAAAAAAGTTCACACGGTCTCTTTCTTACATTAATTTCAAAGTTCAGACGGTCTCTATCTTACATTAATTTCAAAGTTCAAGGTTCAGAATTCGGCATTTCAGCAAAATAGTCAAAAAAGTTCAGACGGTCTCTATCTTACATTAATTTCGGTTCGGAATTCGGCATTTCAGCAAAATAGTCAAAAAAGTTCAGACGGTCTCTATCTTACATTAATTTCAAAATTTACGGTTCAGAATTCGGCATTTCAGCAAAATAGTCAAAAAAGTTCAGACGGTCTCTATCTTACATTAATTTCAAAATTCACGGTTCAGAATTCAGCATTTCAGCAAAATAGTCAAAAAAGTTCAGACGGTCTCTATCTTACATTAATTTCAGAGTTCAAGGTTCAGAATTCGGCATTTCAGCAAAATAGTCAAAAAAGTTCAGACGGTCTCTATCTAACATTAATTTCAAAGTTCACGGTTCAGAATTCGGCATTTCAGCAAAATAGTCAAAAAAGTTCAGACGGTCTCTATCTTACATTAATTTCGGTTCAGAATTCAGCATTTCAGCAAAATAGTCAAAAAAGTTCAGACGGTCTCTATCTTACATTAATTTCAAAATTCACGGTTCAGAATTCAGCATTTCAGCAAAATAGTCAAAAAAGTTCAGACGGTCTCTATCTTAAATGAATTTCAGAGTTCAAGGTTCAGAATTCGGCATTTCAGCAAAATAGTCAAAAAAGTTCAGACGGTCTCTATCTAACATTAATTTCAAAGTTCACGGTTCAGAATTCGGCATTTCAGCAAAATAGTCAAAAAAGTTCAGACGGTCTCTATCTTACATTAATTTCGGTTCAGAATTCGGCATTTCAGCAAAATAGTCAAAAAAGTTCAGACGGTCTCTTTCTTACATTAATTTCAAAGTTCAGACGGTCTCTATCTTACATTAATTTCAAAGTTCAAGGTTCAGAATTCGGCATTTCAGCAAAATAGTCAAAAAAGTTCAGACGGTCTCTATCTTACATTAATTTCGGTTCAGAATTCGGCATTTCAGCAAAATAGTCAAAAAAGTTCAGACGGTCTCTATCTTACATTAATTTCAAAATTTACGGTTCAGAATTCGGCATTTCAGCAAAAAAAACAAAAAAGTTCAGACGGTCTCTATCTTACATTAATTTCGGTTCAGAATTCGGCATTTCAGCAAAATAGTCAAAAAAGTTCAGACGGTCTCTATCTTACATTAATTTCAAAGTAGCGGTTCAGAATTCGGCATTTCAGCAAAATAGTCAAAAAAGTTCAGACGGTCTCTATCTTACATTAATTTCAAAATTCACGGTTCAGAATTCAGCATTTCAGCAAAATAGTCAAAAACGTTCAGACGGTCTCTATCTTACATTAATTTCAAAATTCACGGTTCAGAATTCAGCATTTCAGCAAAATAGTCAAAAATTTCAGACGGTCTCTATCTTACATTAATTTCAAAATTCACGGTTCAGAATTCAGCATTTCAGCAAAATAGTCAAAAAAGTTCAGACGGTCTCTATCTTACATTAATTTCAGAGTCCAAGGTTCAGAATTCGGCATTTCAGCAAAATAGTCAAAAAAGTTCAGACGGTCTCTATCTTACATTAATTTCGGTTCAGAATTCGGCATTTCAGCAAAATAGTCAAAAAAGTTCAGACGGTCTCTATCTTACATTAATTTCAAAATTTACGGCTCAGAATTCGGCATTTCAGCAAAATAGTCAAAAAAGTTCAGACGGTCTCTATCTTACATTAATTTCGGTTCAGAATTCGGCATTTCAGCAAAATAGTCAAAAAATTCAGACGGTCTCTATCTTACATTAATTTCGGTTCAGAATTCGGCATTTCAGCAAAATAGTCAAAAAAGTTCAGACGGTCTCTATCTTACATTAATTTCAAAGTAGCGGTTCAGAATTCGGCATTTCAGCAAAATAGTCAAAAAAGTTCAGACGGTCTCTATCTTACATTAATTTCAAAATTCACGGTTCAGAATTCAGCATTTCAGCAAAATAGTCAAAAAAGTTCAGACGGTCTCTATCTTACATTAATTTCGGTTCAGAATTCGGCATTTCAGCAAAATAGTCAAAAAAGTTCAGACGGTCTCTATCTTACATTAATTTCAAAATTCACGGTTCAGAATTCAGCATTTCAGCAAAATAGTCAAAAAAGTTCAGACGGTCTCTATCTTACATTAATTTCAAAGTTCACGGTTCAGAATTCGGCATTTCAGCAAAATGGTCAAAAAAGTTCAGACGGTCTCTATCTAACATTAATTTCAAAGTTCACGGTTCAGAATTCGGCATTTCAGCAAAATAGTCAAAAAAGTTCAGACGGTCTCTATCTTACATTAATTTCGGTTCAGAATTCGGCATTTCAGCAAAATAGTCAAAAAAGTTCAGACGGTCTCTATCTTACATTAATTTCAAAATTCACGGTTCAGAATTCAGCATTTCAGCAAAATAGTCAAAAAAGTTCAGACGGTCTCTATCTTACATTAATTTCAAAGTTCACGGTTCAGAATTCGGCATTTCAGCAAAATGGTCAAAAAAGTTCAGACGGTCTCTATCTTAAATTAATTTCGGTTCAGAATTCGGCATTTCAGCAAAATAGTCAAAAAAGTTCAGACGGTCTCTATCTTACATTAATTTCAAAGTAGCGGTTCAGAATTCGGCATTTCAGCAAAATAGTCAAAAAAGTTCAGACGGTCTCTATCTTACATTAATTTCAAAATTCACGGTTCAGAATTCAGCAATTCAGCAAAATAGTCAAAAAAGTTCAGACGGTCTCTATCTTACATTAATGTCGGTTCAGAATTCGGCATTTCAGCAAAATAGTCAAAAAAGTTCAGACGGTCTCTATCTTACATTAATTTCAAAGTTCAAGGTTCAGAATTCGGCATTTCAGCAAAATAGTCAAAAAAGTTCAGACGGTCTCTATCTTACATTAATTTCAAAATTTACGGTTCAGAATTCGGCATTTCAGCAAAATAGTCAAAAAAGTTCAGACGGTCTCTATCTTACATTAATTTCGGTTCAGAATTCGGCATTTCAGCAAAATAGTCAAAAAATTCAGACGGTCTCTATCTTACATTAATTTCGGTTCAGAATTCGGCATTTCAGCAAAATAGTCAAAAAAGTTCAGACGGTCTCTATCTTACATTAATTTCAAAGTAGCGGTTCAGAATTCGGCATTTCAGCAAAATAGTCAAAAAAGTTCAGACGGTCTCTATCTTACATTAATTTCAAAATTCACGGTTCAGAATTCAGCATTTCAGCAAAATAGTCAAAAAAGTTCAGACGGTCTCTATCTTACATTAATTTCGGTTCAGAATTCGGCATTTCAGCAAAATAGTCAAAAAAGTTCAGACGGTCTCTATCTTACATTAATTTCAAAATTCACGGTTCAGAATTCAGCATTTCAGCAAAATAGTCAAAAAAGTTCAGACGGTCTCTATCTTACATTAATTTCAAAGTTCACGGTTCAGAATTCGGCATTTCAGCAAAATGGTCAAAAAAGTTCAGACGGTCTCTATCTAACATTAATTTCAAAGTTCACGGTTCAGAATTCGGCATTTCAGCAAAATAGTCAAAAAAGTTCAGACGGTCTCTATCTTACATTAATTTCGGTTCAGAATTCGGCATTTCAGCAAAATAGTCAAAAAAGTTCAGACGGTCTCTATCTTACATTAATTTCAAAATTCACGGTTCAGAATTCAGCATTTCAGCAAAATAGTCAAAAAAGTTCAGACGGTCTCTATCTTACATTAATTTCAAAGTTCACGGTTCAGAATTCGGCATTTCAGCAAAATGGTCAAAAAAGTTCAGACGGTCTCTATCTTAAATTAATTTCGGTTCAGAATTCGGCATTTCAGCAAAATAGTCAAAAAAGTTCAGACGGTCTCTATCTTACATTAATTTCAAAGTAGCGGTTCAGAATTCGGCATTTCAGCAAAATAGTCAAAAAAGTTCAGACGGTCTCTATCTTACATTAATTTCAAAATTCACGGTTCAGAATTCAGCAATTCAGCAAAATAGTCAAAAAAGTTCAGACGGTCTCTATCTTACATTAATGTCGGTTCAGAATTCGGCATTTCAGCAAAATAGTCAAAAAAGTTCAGACGTTCTCTATCTTACATTAATTTCAAAGTTCAAGGTTCAGAATTCGGCATTTCAGCAAAATAGTCAAAAAAGTTCAGACGGTCTCTATCTTACATTAATTTCGGTTCAGAATTCGGCATTTCAGCAAAATAGTCAAAAAAGTTCAGACGGTCTCTATCTTACATTAATTTCGGTTCAGATATCGGCATTTCAGCAAAATAGTCAAAAAAGTTCAGACGGTCTCTATCTTACATTAATTTCAAAATTTACGGTTCAGAATTCGGCATTTCAGCAAAATAGTCAAAAAAGTTCAGACGGTCTCTATCTTACATTAATTTCGGTTCAGAATTCGGCATTTCAGCAAAATAGTCAAAAAAGTTCAGACGGTCTCTATCTTACATTAATTTCGGTTCAGAATTCGGCATTTCAGCAAAATAGTCAAAAAAGTTCAGACGGTCTCTATCTTACATTAATTTCCAAATTCACGGTTCAGAATTCAGCATTTCAGCAAAATAGTCAAAAAAGTTCAGACGGTCTCTATCTTACATTAATTTCAAAATTCACGGTTCAGAATTCAGCATTTCAGCAAAATAGTCAAAAAAGTTCAGACGGTCTCTATCTTACATTAATTTCAGAGTTCAAGGTTCAGAATTCGGCATTTCAGCAAAATAGTCAAAAAAGTTCAGACGGTCTCTATCTAACATTAATTTCAAAGTTCACGGTTCAGAATTCGGCATTTCAGCAAAATAGTCAAAAAAGTTCAGACGGTCTCTATCTTACATTAATTTCGGTTCAGAATTCGGCATTTCAGCAAAATAGTCAAAAAAGTTCAGACGGTCTCTATCTTACATTAATTTCAAAATTCACGGTTCAGAATTCAGCATTTCAGCAAAATAGTCAAAAATGTTCAGACGGTCTCTATCTTACATTAATTTCAAAGTTCACGGTTCAGAATTCGGCATTTCAGCAAAATAGTCAAAAAAGTTCAGACGGTCTCTATCTTACATTAATTTCGGTTCAGAATTCGGCATTTCAGCAAAATAGTCAAAAAAGTTCAGACCGTCTCTATCATACATTAATTTCAAAGTTCACGGTTCAGAATTCGGCATTTCAGCAAAATAGTCAAAAAAGTTCAGACGGTCTCTATCTTACATTAATTTCAAAATTCACGGTTCAGAATTCGGCATTTCAGCAAAATAGTCAAAAAAGTACAGACGGTCTCTTTCTTACATTAATTTCAAAGTTCAGACGGTCTCTATCTTACATTAATTTCAAAGTTCAAGGTTCAGAATTCGGCATTTCAGCAAAATAGTCAAAAAAGTTCAGACGGTCTCTATCTTACATTAATTTCGGTTCAGAATTCGGCATTTCAGCAAAATAGTCAAAAAAGTTCAGACGGTCTCTATCTTACATTAATTTCAAAATTTACGGTTCAGAATTCGGCATTTCAGCAAAAAAGTCAAAAAAGTTCAGACGGTCTCTATCTTACATTAATTTCGGTTCAGAATTCGGCATTTCAGCAAAATAGTCAAAAAAGTTCAGACGGTCTCTATCTTACATTAATTTCAAAGTAGCGGTTCAGAATTCGGCATTTCAGCAAAATAGTCAAAAAAGTTCAGACGGTCTCTATCTTACATTAATTTCAAAATTCACGGTTCAGAATTCGGCATTTCAGCAAAATAGTCAAAAAAGTTCAGACGGTCTCTTTCTTACATTAATTTCAAAGTTCAGACGGTCTCTATCTTACATTAATTTCAAAGTTCAAGGTTCAGAATTCGGCATTTCAGCAAAATAGTCAAAAAAGTTCAGACGGTCTCTATCTTACATTAATTTCGGTTCAGAATTCGGCATTTCAGCAAAATAGTCAAAAAAGTTCAGACGGTCTCTATCTTACATTAATTTCAAAATTTACGGTTCAGAATTCGGCATTTCAGCAAAAAAGTCAAAAAAGTTCAGACGGTCTCTATCTTACATTAATTTCGGTTCAGAATTCGGCATTTCAGCAAAATAGTCAAAAAAGTTCAGACGGTCTCTATCTTACATTAATTTCAAAGTAGCGGTTCAGAATTCGGCATTTCAGCAAAATAGTCAAAAAAGTTCAGACGGTCTCTATCTTACATTAATTTCAAAATTCACGGTTCAGAATTCAGCATTTCAGCAAAATAGTCAAAAAAGTTCAGACGGTCTCTATCTTACATTAATTTCAAAATTCACGGTTCAGAATTCAGCATTTCAGCAAAATAGTCAAAAAAGTTCAGACGGTCTCTTTGTTACATTAATTTCAAAGTTCAGACGGTCTCTATCTTACATTAATTTCAAAGTTCAAGGTTCAGAATTCGGCATTTCAGCAAAATAGTCAAAAAAGTTCAGACGGTCTCTATCTTACATTAATTTCGGTTCAGAATTCGGCATTTCAGCAAAATAGTCAAAAAAGTTCAGACGGTCTCTATCTTACATTAATTTCAAAATTTACGGTTCAGAATTCGGCATTTCAGCAAAAAAGTCAAAAAAGTTCAGACGGTCTCTATCTTACATTAATTTCGGTTCAGAATTCGGCATTTCAGCAAAATAGTCAAAAAAGTTCAGACGGTCTCTATCTTACATTAATTTCAAAGTAGCGGTTCAGAATTCGGCATTTCAGAAAATAGTCAAAAAAGTTCAGACGGTCTCTATCTTACATTAATTTCAAAATTCACGGTTCAGAATTCGGCATTTCAGCAAAATAGTCAAAAAAGTTCAGATGGTCTCTTTCTTACATTAATTTCAAAGTTCAGACGGTCTCTATCTTACATTAATTTCAAAGTTCAAGGTTCAGAATTCGGCATTTCAGCAAAATAGTCAAAAAAGTTCAGACGGTCTCTATCTTACATTAATTTCGGTTCAGAATTCGGCATTTCAGCAAAATAGTCAAAAAAGTTCAGACGGTCTCTATCTTACATTAATTTCAAAATTTACGGTTCAGAATTCGGCATTTCAGCAAAAAAGTCAAAAAAGTTCAGACGGTCTCTATCTTACATTAATTTCGGTTCAGAATTCGGCATTTCAGCAAAATAGTCAAAAAAGTTCAGACGGTCTCTATCTTACATTAATTTCAAAGTAGCGGTTCAGAATTCGGCATTTCAGCAAAATAGTCAAAAAAGTTCAGACGGTCTCTATCTTACATTAATTTCAAAATTCACGGTTCAGAATTCAGCATTTCAGCAAAATAGTCAAAAAAGTTCAGACGGTCTCTATCTTACATTAATTTCAAAATTCACGGTTCAGAATTCAGCATTTCAGCAAAATAGTCAAAAAAGTTCAGACGGTCTCTTTGTTACATTAATTTCAAAGTTCAGACGGTCTCTATCTTACATTAATTTCAAAGTTCAAGGTTCAGAATTCGGCATTTCAGCAAAATAGTCAAAAAAGTTCAGACGGTCTCTATCTTACATTAATTTCGGTTCAGAATTCGGCATTTCAGCAAAATAGTCAAAAAAGTTCAGACGGTCTCTATCTTACATTAATTTCAAAATTCACGGTTCAGAATTCAGCATTTCAGCAAAATAGTCAAAAAAGTTCAGACGGTCTCTATCTTACATTAATTTCAAAGTTCACGGTTCAGAATTCGGCATTTCAGCAAAATGGTCAAAAAAGTTCAGACGGTCTCTATCTAACATTAATTTCAAAGTTCACGGTTCAGAATTCGGCATTTCAGCAAAATAGTCAAAAAAGTTCAGACGGTCTCTATCTTACATTAATTTCGGTTCAGAATTCGGCATTTCAGCAAAATAGTCAAAAAAGTTCAGACGGTCTCTATCTTACATTAATTTCAAAATTCACGGTTCAGAATTCAGCATTTTAGCAAAATAGTCAAAAAAGTTCAGACGGTCTCTATCTTACATTAATTTCAAAGTTCACGGTTCAGAATTCGGCATTTCAGCAAAATGGTCAAAAAAGTTCAGACGGTCTCTATCTAACATTAATTTCAAAGTTCACGGTTCAGAATTCGGCATTTCAGCAAAATAGTCAAAAAAGTTCAGACGGTCTCTATCTTACATTAATTTCGGTTCAGAATTCGGCATTTCAGCAAAATAGTCAAAAAAGTTCAGACGGTCTCTATCTTACATTAATTTCAAAGTAGCGGTTCAGAATTCGGCATTTCAGCAAAATAGTCAAAAAAGTTCAGACGGTCTCTATCTTACATTAATTTCAAAATTCACGGTTCAGAATTCAGCATTTCAGCAAAATAGTCAAAAAAGTTCAGACGGTCTCTATCTTACATTAATTTCGGTTCAGAATTCGGCATTTCAGCAAAATAGTCAAAAAAGTTCAGACGGTCTCTATCTTACATTAATTTCAAAGTTCACGGTTCAGAATTCGGCATTTCAGCAAAATGGTCAAAAAAGTTCAGACGGTCTCTATCTAACATTAATTTCAAAGTTCACGGTTCAGAATTCGGCATTTCAGCAAAATAGTCAAAAAAGTTCAGACGGTCTCTATCTTACATTAATTTCGGTTCAGAATTCGGCATTTCAGCAAAATAGTCAAAAAAGTTCAGACGGTCTCTATCTTACATTAATTTCAAAATTTACGGCTCAGAATTCGGCATTTCAGCAAAATAGTCAAAAAAGTTCAGACGGTCTCTATCTTACATTAATTTCGGTTCAGAATTCGGCATTTCAGCAAAATAGTCAAAAAATTCAGACGGTCTCTATCTTACATTAATTTCGGTTCAGAATTCGGCATTTCAGCAAAATAGTCAAAAAAGTTCAGACGGTCTCTATCTTACATTAATTTCAAAGTAGCGGTTCAGAATTCGGCATTTCAGCAAAATAGTCAAAAAAGTTCAGACGGTCTCTATCTTACATTAATTTCAAAATTCACGGTTCAGAATTCAGCATTTCAGCAAAATAGTCAAAAAAGTTCAGACGGTCTCTATCTTACATTAATTTCGGTTCAGAATTCGGCATTTCAGCAAAATAGTCAAAAAAGTTCAGACGGTCTCTATCTTACATTAATTTCAAAATTCACGGTTCAGAATTCAGCATTTCAGCAAAATAGTCAAAAAAGTTCAGACGGTCTCTATCTTACATTAATTTCAAAGTTCACGGTTCAGAATTCGGCATTTCAGCAAAATGGTCAAAAAAGTTCAGACGGTCTCTATCTAACATTAATTTCAAAGTTCACGGTTCAGAATTCGGCATTTCAGCAAAATAGTCAAAAAAGTTCAGACGGTCTCTATCTTACATTAATTTCGGTTCAGAATTCGGCATTTCAGCAAAATAGTCAAAAAAGTTCAGACGGTCTCTATCTTACATTAATTTCAAAATTCACGGTTCAGAATTCAGCATTTCAGCAAAATAGTCAAAAAAGTTCAGACGGTCTCTATCTTACATTAATTTCAAAGTTCACGGTTCAGAATTCGGCATTTCAGCAAAATGGTCAAAAAAGTTCAGACGGTCTCTATCTTAAATTAATTTCGGTTCAGAATTCGGCATTTCAGCAAAATAGTCAAAAAAGTTCAGACGGTCTCTATCTTACATTAATTTCAAAGTAGCGGTTCAGAATTCGGCATTTCAGCAAAATAGTCAAAAAAGTTCAGACGGTCTCTATCTTACATTAATTTCAAAATTCACGGTTCAGAATTCAGCAATTCAGCAAAATAGTCAAAAAAGTTCAGACGGTCTCTATCTTACATTAATGTCGGTTCAGAATTCGGCATTTCAGCAAAATAGTCAAAAAAGTTCAGACGGTCTCTATCTTACATTAATTTCAAAGTTCAAGGTTCAGAATTCGGCATTTCAGCAAAATAGTCAAAAAAGTTCAGACGGTCTCTATCTTACATTAATGTCGGTTCAGAATTCGGCATTTCAGCAAAATAGTCAAAAAAGTTCAGACGGTCTCTATCTTACATTAATTTCGGTTCAGATATCGGCATTTCAGCAAAATAGTCAAAAAAGTTCAGACGGTCTCTATCTTACATTAATTTCAAAATTTACGGTTCAGAATTCGGCATTTCAGCAAAATAGTCAAAAAAGTTCAGACGGTCTCTATCTTACATTAATTTCGGTTCAGAATTCGGCATTTCAGCAAAATAGTCAAAAAAGTTCAGACGGTCTCTATCTTACATTAATTTCGGTTCAGAATTCGGCATTTCAGCAAAATAGTCAAAAAAGTTCAGACGGTCTCTATCTTACATTAATTTCCAAATTCACGGTTCAGAATTCAGCATTTCAGCAAAATAGTCAAAAAAGTTCAGACGGTCTCTATCTTACATTAATTTCAAAATTCACGGTTCAGAATTCAGCATTTCAGCAAAATAGTCAAAAAAGTTCAGACGGTCTCTATCTTACATTAATTTCAGAGTTCAAGGTTCAGAATTCGGCATTTCAGCAAAATAGTCAAAAAAGTTCAGACGGTCTCTATCTAACATTAATTTCAAAGTTCACGGTTCAGAATTCGGCATTTCAGCAAAATAGTCAAAAAAGTTCAGACGGTCTCTATCTTACATTAATTTCGGTTCAGAATTCGGCATTTCAGCAAAATAGTCAAAAAAGTTCAGACGGTCTCTATCTTACATTAATTTCAAAATTCACGGTTCAGAATTCAGCATTTCAGCAAAATAGTCAAAAATGTTCAGACGGTCTCTATCTTACATTAATTTCAAAGTTCACGGTTCAGAATTCGGCATTTCAGCAAAATAGTCAAAAAAGTTCAGACGGTCTCTATCTTACATTAATTTCGGTTCAGAATTCGGCATTTCAGCAAAATAGTCAAAAAAGTTCAGACCGTCTCTATCATACATTAATTTCAAAGTTCACGGTTCAGAATTCGGCATTTCAGCAAAATAGTCAAAAAAGTTCAGACGGTCTCTATCTTACATTAATTTCAAAATTCACGGTTCAGAATTCGGCATTTCAGCAAAATAGTCAAAAAAGTACAGACGGTCTCTTTCTTACATTAATTTCAAAGTTCAGACGGTCTCTATCTTACATTAAATTCAAAGTTCAAGGTTCAGAATTCGGCATTTCAGCAAAATAGTCAAAAAAGTTCAGACGGTCTCTATCTTACATTAATTTCGGTTCAGAATTCGGCATGTCAGCAAAATAGTCAAAAAAGTTCAGACGGTCTCTATCTTACATTAATTTCAAAATTTACGGTTCAGAATTCGGCATTTCAGCAAAAAAGTCAAAAAAGTTCAGACGGTCTCTATCTTACATTAATTTCGGTTCAGAATTCGGCATTTCAGCAAAATAGTCAAAAAAGTTCAGACGGTCTCTATCTTACATTAATTTCAAAGTAGCGGTTCAGAATTCGGCATTTCAGCAAAATAGTCAAAAAAGTTCAGACGGTCTCTATCTTACATTAATTTCAAAATTCACGGTTCAGAATTCGGCATTTCAGCAAAATAGTCAAAAAAGTTCAGACGGTCTCTTTCTTACATTAATTTCAAAGTTCAGACGGTCTCTATCTTACATTAATTTCAAAGTTCAAGGTTCAGAATTCGGCATTTCAGCAAAATAGTCAAAAAAGTTCAGACGGTCTCTATCTTACATTAATTTCGGTTCAGAATTCGGCATTTCAGCAAAATAGTCAAAAAAGTTCAGACGGTCTCTATCTTACATTAATTTCAAAATTTACGGTTCAGAATTCGGCATTTCAGCAAAAAAGTCAAAAAAGTTCAGACGGTCTCTATCTTACATTAATTTCGGTTCAGAATTCGGCATTTCAGCAAAATAGTCAAAAAAGTTCAGACGGTCTCTATCTTACATTAATTTCAAAGTAGCGGTTCAGAATTCGGCATTTCAGCAAAATAGTCAAAAAAGTTCAGACGGTCTCTATCTTACATTAATTTCAAAATTCACGGTTCAGAATTCAGCATTTCAGCAAAATAGTCAAAAAAGTTCAGACGGTCTCTATCTTACATTAATTTCAAAATTCACGGTTCAGAATTCAGCATTTCAGCAAAATAGTCAAAAAAGTTCAGACGGTCTCTTTGTTACATTAATTTCAAAGTTCAGACGGTCTCTATCTTACATTAATTTCAAAGTTCAAGGTTCAGAATTCGGCATTTCAGCAAAATAGTCAAAAAAGTTCAGACGGTCTCTATCTTACATTAATTTCGGTTCAGAATTCGGCATTTCAGCAAAATAGTCAAAAAAGTTCAGACGGTCTCTATCTTACATTAATTTCAAAATTCACGGTTCAGAATTCAGCATTTCAGCAAAATAGTCAAAAAAGTTCAGACGGTCTCTATCTTACATTAATTTCAAAGTTCACGGTTCAGAATTCGGCATTTCAGCAAAATGGTCAAAAAAGTTCAGACGGTCTCTATCTAACATTAATTTCAAAGTTCACGGTTCAGAATTCGGCATTTCAGCAAAATAGTCAAAAAAGTTCAGACGGTCTCTATCTTACATTAATTTCGGTTCAGAATTCGGCATTTCAGCAAAATAGTCAAAAAAGTTCAGACGGTCTCTATCTTACATTAATTTCAAAATTCACGGTTCAGAATTCAGCATTTCAGCAAAATAGTCAAAAAAGTTCAGACGGTCTCTATCTTACATTAATTTCAAAGTTCACGGTTCAGAATTCGGCATTTCAGCAAAATGGTCAAAAAAGTTCAGACGGTCTCTATCTTAAATTAATTTCGGTTCAGAATTCGGCATTTCAGCAAAATAGTCAAAAAAGTTCAGACGGTCTCTATCTTACATTAATTTCAAAGTAGCGGTTCAGAATTCGGCATTTCAGCAAAATAGTCAAAAAAGTTCAGACGGTCTCTATCTTACATTAATTTCAAAATTCACGGTTCAGAATTCAGCAATTCAGCAAAATAGTCAAAAAAGTTCAGACGGTCTCTATCTTACATTAATGTCGGTTCAGAATTCGGCATTTCAGCAAAATAGTCAAAAAAGTTCAGACGGTCTCTATCTTACATTAATTTCAAAGTTCAAGGTTCAGAATTCGGCATTTCAGCAAAATAGTCAAAAAAGTTCAGACGGTCTCTATCTTACATTAATTTCGGTTCAGAATTCGGCATTTCAGCAAAATAGTCAAAAAAGTTCAGACGGTCTCTATCTTACATTAATTTCGGTTCAGATATCGGCATTTCAGCAAAATAGTCAAAAAAGTTCAGACGGTCTCTATCTTACATTAATTTCAAAATTTACGGTTCAGAATTCGGCATTTCAGCAAAATAGTCAAAAAAGTTCAGACGGTCTCTATCTTACATTAATTTCGGTTCAGAATTCGGCATTTCAGCAAAATAGTCAAAAAAGTTCAGACGGTCTCTATCTTACATTAATTTCGGTTCAGAATTCGGCATTTCAGCAAAATAGTCAAAAAAGTTCAGACGGTCTCTATCTTACATTAATTTCCAAATTCACGGTTCAGAATTCAGCATTTCAGCAAAATAGTCAAAAAAGTTCAGACGGTCTCTATCTTACATTAATTTCAAAATTCACGGTTCAGAATTCAGCATTTCAGCAAAATAGTCAAAAAAGTTCAGACGGTCTCTATCTTACATTAATTTCAGAGTTCAAGGTTCAGAATTCGGCATTTCAGCAAAATAGTCAAAAAAGTTCAGACGGTCTCTATCTAACATTAATTTCAAAGTTCACGGTTCAGAATTCGGCATTTCAGCAAAATAGTCAAAAAAGTTCAGACGGTCTCTATCTTACATTAATTTCGGTTCAGAATTCGGCATTTCAGCAAAATAGTCAAAAAAGTTCAGACGGTCTCTATCTTACATTAATTTCAAAATTCACGGTTCAGAATTCAGCATTTCAGCAAAATAGTCAAAAATGTTCAGACGGTCTCTATCTTACATTAATTTCAAAGTTCACGGTTCAGAATTCGGCATTTCAGCAAAATAGTCAAAAAAGTTCAGACGGTCTCTATCTTACATTAATTTCGGTTCAGAATTCGGCATTTCAGCAAAATAGTCAAAAAAGTTCAGACCGTCTCTATCATACATTAATTTCAAAGTTCACGGTTCAGAATTCGGCATTTCAGCAAAATAGTCAAAAAAGTTCAGACGGTCTCTATCTTACATTAATTTCAAAATTCAAGGTTCAGAATTCGGCATTTCAGCAAAATAGTCAAAAAAGTACAGACGGTCTCTTTCTTACATTAATTTCAAAGTTCAGACGGTCTCTATCTTACATTAATTTCAAAGTTCAAGGTTCAGAATTCGGCATTTCAGCAAAATAGTCAAAAAAGTTCAGACGGTCTCTATCTTACATTAATTTCGGTTCAGAATTCGGCATTTCAGCAAAATAGTCAAAAAAGTTCAGACGGTCTCTATCTTACATTAATTTCAAAATTTACGGTTCAGAATTCGGCATTTCAGCAAAAAAGTCAAAAAAGTTCAGACGGTCTCTATCTTACATTAATTTCGGTTCAGAATTCGGCATTTCAGCAAAATAGTCAAAAAAGTTCAGACGGTCTCTATCTTACATTAATTTCAAAGTAGCGGTTCAGAATTCGGCATTTCAGCAAAATAGTCAAAAAAGTTCAGACGGTCTCTATCTTACATTAATTTCAAAATTCACGGTTCAGAATTCGGCATTTCAGCAAAATAGTCAAAAAAGTTCAGACGGTCTCTTTCTTACATTAATTTCAAAGTTCAGACGGTCTCTATCTTACATTAATTTCAAAGTTCAAGGTTCAGAATTCGGCATTTCAGCAAAATAGTCAAAAAAGTTCAGACGGTCTCTATCTTACATTAATTTCGGTTCAGAATTCGGCATTTCAGCAAAATAGTCAAAAAAGTTCAGACGGTCTCTATCTTACATTAATTTCAAAATTTACGGTTCAGAATTCGGCATTTCAGCAAAAAAGTCAAAAAAGTTCAGACGGTCTCTATCTTACATTAATTTCGGTTCAGAATTCGGCATTTCAGCAAAATAGTCAAAAAAGTTCAGACGGTCTCTATCTTACATTAATTTCAAAGTAGCGGTTCAGAATTCGGCATTTCAGCAAAATAGTCAAAAAAGTTCAGACGGTCTCTATCTTACATTAATTTCAAAATTCACGGTTCAGAATTCAGCATTTCAGCAAAATAGTCAAAAAAGTTCAGACGGTCTCTATCTTACATTAATTTCAAAATTCACGGTTCAGAATTCAGCATTTCAGCAAAATAGTCAAAAATTTCAGACGGTCTCTATCTTACATTAATTTCAAAATTCACGGTTCAGAATTCAGCATTTCAGCAAAATAGTCAAAAAAGTTCAGACGGTCTCTATCTTACATTAATTTCAGAGTACAAGGTTCAGAATTCGGCATTTCAGCAAAATAGTCAAAAAAGTTCAGACGGTCTCTATCTTACATTAATTTCGGTTCAGAATTCGGCATTTCAGCAAAATAGTCAGAAAAGTTCAGACGGTCTCTATCTTACATTAATTTCAAAGTAGCGGTTCAGAATTCGGCATTTCAGCAAAATAGTCAAAAAAGTTCAGACGGTCTCTATCTTACATTAATTTCAGAGTTCAAGGTTCAGAATTCGGCATTTCAGCAAAATAGTCAAAAAAGTTCAGACGGTCTCTATCTAACATTAATTTCAAAGTTCACGGTTCAGAATTCGGCATTTCAGCAAAATAGTCAAAAAAGTTCAGACGGTCTCTATCTTACATTAATTTCGGTTCAGAATTCGGCATTTCAGCAAAATAGTCAAAAAAGTTCAGACGGTCTCTATCTTACATTAATTTCAAAATTCACGGTTCAGAATTCAGCATTTCAGCAAAATAGTCAAAAAAGTTCAGACGGTCTCTATCTTACATTAATTTCGGTTCAGAATTCGGCATTTCAGCAAAATAGTCAAAAAAGTTCACACGGTCTCTTTCTTACATTAATTTCAAAGTTCAGACGGTCTCTATCTTACATTAATTTCAGAGTTCAAGGTTCAGAATTCGGCATTTCAGCAAAATAGTCAAAAAAGTTCAGACGGTCTCTATCTTACATTAATTTCGGTTCGGAATTCGGCATTTCAGCAAAATAGTCAAAAAAGTTCAGACGGTCTCTATCTTACATTAATTTCAAAATTTACGGTTCAGAATTCGGCATTTCAGCAAAATAGTCAAAAAAGTTCAGACGGTCTCTATCTTACATTAATTTCAAAATTCACGGTTCAGAATTCAGCATTTCAGCAAAATAGTCAAAAAAGTTCTGACGGTCTCTATCTTACATTAATTTCAGAGTTCAAGGTTCAGAATTCGGCATTTCAGCAAAATAGTCAAAAAAGTTCAGACGGTCTCTATCTAACATTAATTTCAAAGTTCACGGTTCAGAATTCGGCATTTCAGCAAAATAGTCAAAAAAGTTCAGACGGTCTCTATCTTACATTAATTTCGGTTCAGAATTCGGCATTTCAGCAAAATAGTCAAAAAAGTTCAGACGGTCTCTATCTTACATTAATTTCAAAATTCACGGTTCAGAATTCAGCATTTCAGCAAAAAAGTCAAAAAAGTTCAGACGGTCTCTATCTTACATTAATTTCGGTTCAGAATTCGGCATTTCAGCAAAATAGTCAAAAAAGTTCAGACGGTCTCTATCTTACATTAATTTCAAAGTAGCGGTTCAGAATTCGGCATTTCAGCAAAATAGTCAAAAAAGTTCAGACGGTCTCTATCTTACATTAATTTCGGTTCAGAATTCGGCATTTCAGCAAAATAGTCAAAAAAGTTCAGACGGTCTCTATCTTACATTAATTTCAAAGTAGCGGTTCAGAATTCGGCATTTCAGCAAAATAGTCAAAAAAGTTCAGACGGTCTCTATCTTACATTAATTTCAAAATTCACGGTTCAGAATTCAGCATTTCAGCAAAATAGTCAAAAAAGTTCAGACGGTCTCTATCTTACATTAATTTCAAAATTCACGGTTCAGAATTCAGCATTTCAGCAAAATAGTCAAAAATTTCAGACGGTCTCTATCTTACATTAATTTCAAAATTCACGGTTCAGAATTCAGCATTTCAGCAAAATAGTCAAAAAAGTTCAGACGGTCTCTATCTTACATTAATTTCAGAGTTCAAGGTTCAGAATTCGGCATTTCAGCAAAATAGTCAAAAAAGTTCAGAGGTCTCTATCTTACATTAATTTCAAAATTTACGGTTCAGAATTCGGCATTTCAGCAAAAAAGTCAAAAAAGTTCAGACGGTCTCTATCTTACATTAATTTCGGTTCAGAATTCGGCATTTCAGCAAAATAGTCAGAAAAGTTCAGACGGTCTCTATCTTACATTAATTTCAAAGTAGCGGTTCAGAATTCGGCATTTCAGCAAAATAGTCAAAAAAGTTCAGACGGTCTCTATCTTACATTAATTTCAGATTTCAAGGTTCAGAATTCGGCATTTCAGCAAAATAGTCAAAAAAGTTCAGACGGTCTCTATCTAACATTAATTTCAAAGTTCACGGTTCAGAATTCGGCATTTCAGCAAAATAGTCAAAAAAGTTCAGACGGTCTCTATCTTACATTAATTTCGGTTCAGAATTCGGCATTTCAGCAAAATAGTCAAAAAAGTTCAGACGGTCTCTATCTTACATTAATTTCAAAATTCACGGTTCAGAATTCAGCATTTCAGCAAAATAGTCAAAAAAGTTCAGACGGTCTCTATCTTACATTAATTTCGGTTCAGAATTCGGCATTTCAGCAAAATAGTCAAAAAAGTTCACACGGTCTCTTTCTTACATTAATTTCAAAGTTCAGACGGTCTCTATCTTACATTAATTTCAGAGTTCAAGGTTCAGAATTCGGCATTTCAGCAAAATAGTCAAAAAAGTTCAGACGGTCTCTATCTTACATTAATTTCGGTTCGGAATTCGGCATTTCAGCAAAATAGTCAAAAAAGTTCAGACGGTCTCTATCTTACATTAATTTCAAAATTTACGGTTCAGAATTCGGCATTTCAGCAAAATAGTCAAAAAAGTTCAGACGGTCTCTATCTTACATTAATTTCAAAATTCACGGTTCAGAATTCAGCATTTCAGCAAAATAGTCAAAAAAGTTCAGACGGTCTCTATCTTACATTAATTTCAGAGTTCAAGGTTCAGAATTCGGCATTTCAGCAAAATAGTCAAAAAAGTTCAGACGGTCTCTATCTAACATTAATTTCAAAGTTCACGTTTCAGAATTCGGCATTTCAGCAAAATAGTCAAAAAAGTTCAGACGGTCTCTATCTTACATTAATTTCGGTTCAGAATTCAGCATTTCAGCAAAATAGTCAATAAAGTTCAGACGGTCTCTATCTTACATTAATTTCAAAATTCACGGTTCAGAATTCAGCATTTCAGCAAAATAGTCAAAAAAGTTCAGACGGTCTCTATCTTACATGAATTTCAGAGTTCAAGGTACAGAATTCGGCATTTCAGCAAAATAGTCAAAAAAGTTCAGACGGTCTCTATCTAACATTAATTTCAAAGTTCACGGTTCAGAATTCGGCATTTCAGCAAAATAGTCAAAAAAGTTCAGACGGTCTCTATCTTACATTAATTTCGGTTCAGAATTCGGCATTTCAGCAAAATAGTCAAAAAAGTTCAGACGGTCTCTTTCTTACATTAATTTCAAAGTTCAGACGGTCTCTATCTTACATTAATTTCAAAGTTCAAGGTTCAGAATTCGGCATTTCAGCAAAATAGTCAAAAAAGTTCAGACGGTCTCTATCTTACATTAATTTCGGTTCAGAATTCGGCATTTCAGCAAAATAGTCAAAAAAGTTCAGACGGTCTCTATCTTACATTAATTTCAAAATTTACGGTTCAGAATTCGGCATTTCAGCAAAAAAGTCAAAAAAGTTCAGACGGTCTCTATCTTACATTAATTTCGGTTCAGAATTCGGCATTTCAGCAAAATAGTCAAAAAAGTTCAGACGGTCTCTATCTTACATTAATTTCAGAGTTCAAGGTTCAGAATTCGGCATTTCAGCAAAATAGTCAAAAAAGTTCAGACGGTCTCTATCTAACATTAATTTCAAAGTTCACGGTTCAGAATTCGGCATTTCAGCAAAATAGTCAAAAAAGTTCATACGGTCTCTATCTTACATTAATTTCGGTTCAGAATTCGGCATTTCAGCAAAATAGTCAAAAAAGTTCAGACGGTCTCTATCTTACATTAATTTCAAAATTCACGGTTCAGAATTCAGCATTTCAGCAAGATAGTCAAAAAAGTTCAGACGGTCTCTATCTTACATTAATTTCGGTTCAGAATTCGGCATTTCAGCAAAATAGTCAAAAAAGTTCACACGGTCTCTTTCTTACATTAATTTCAAAGTTCAGACGGTCTCTATCTTACATTAATTTCAAAGTTCAAGGTTCAGAATTCGGCATTTCAGCAAAATAGTCAAAAAAGTTCAGACGGTCTCTATCTTACATTAATTTCGGTTCGGAATTCGGCATTTCAGCAAAATAGTCAAAAAAGTTCAGACGGTCTCTATCTTACATTAATTTCAAAATTTACGGTTCAGAATTCGGCATTTCAGCACTATAGTCAAAAAAGTTCAGACGGTCTCTATCTTACATTAATTTCAAAATTCACGGTTCAGAATTCAGCATTTCAGCAAAATAGTCAAAAAAGTTCAGACGGTCTCTATCTTACATTAATTTCAGAGTTCAAGGTTCAGAATTCGGCATTTCAGCAAAATAGTCAAAAAAGTTCAGACGGTCTCTATCTAACATTAATTTCAAAGTTCACGGTTCAGAATTCGGCATTTCAGCAAAATAGTCAAAAAAGTTCAGACGGTCTCTATCTTACATTAATTTCGGTTCAGAATTCAGCATTTCAGCAAAATAGTCAAAAAAGTTCAGACGGTCTCTATCTTACATTAATTTCAAAATTCACGGTTCAGAATTCAGCATTTCAGCAAAATAGTCAAAAAAGTTCAGACGGTCTCTATCTTACATGAATTTCAGAGTTCAAGGTACAGAATTCGGCATTTCAGCAAAATAGTCAAAAAAGTTCAGACGGTCTCTATCTAACATTAATTTCAAAGTTCACGGTTCAGAATTCGGCATTTCAGCAAAATAGTCAAAAAAGTTCAGACGGTCTCTATCTTACATTAATTTCGGTTCAGAATTCGGCATTTCAGCAAAATAGTCAAAAAAGTTCAGACGGTCTCTTTCTTACATTAATTTCAAAGTTCAGACGTTCTCTATCTTACATTTATTTCAAAGTTCAAGGTTCAGAATTCGGCATTTCAGCAAAATAGTCAAAAAAGTTCAGACGGTCTCTATCTTACATTAATTTCGGTTCAGAATTCGGCATTTCAGCAAAATAGTCAAAAAAGTTCAGACGGTCTCTATCTTACATTAATTTCAAAATTTACGGTTCAGAATTCGGCATTTCAGCAAAAAAGTCAAAAAAGTTCAGACGGTCTCTATCTTACATTAATTTCAAAGTTCAAGGTTCAGAATTCGGCATTTCAGCAAAATAGTCAAAAAAGTTCAGACGGTCTCTATCTTACATTAATGTCGGTTCAGAATTCGGCATTTCAGCAAAATAGTCAAAAAAGTTCAGACGGTCTCTATCTTACATTAATTTCAAAGTTCAAGGTTCAGAATTCGGCATTTCAGCAAAATAGTCAAAAAAGTTCAGACGGTCTCTATCTTACATTAATTTCAAAATTTACGGTTCAGAATTCGGCATTTCAGCAAAATAGTCAAAAAAGTTCAGACGGTCTCTATCTAACATTAATTTCAAAGTTCACGGTTCAGAATTCGGCATTTCAGCAAAATAGTCAAAAAAGTTCAGACGGTCTCTATCTTACATTAATTTCGGTTCAGAATTCGGCATTTCAGCAAAATAGTCAAAAAAGTTCAGACGGTCTCTATCTTACATTAATTTCAAAATTCACGGTTCAGAATTCAGCATTTCAGCAAAATAGTCAAAAAAGTTCAGACGGTCTCTATCTTACATTAATTTCGGTTCAGAATTCGGCATTTCAGCAAAATAGTCAAAAAAGTTCACACGGTCTCTTTCTTACATTAATTTCAAAGTTCAGACGGTCTCTATCTTACATTAATTTCAGAGTTCAAGGTTCAGAATTCGGCATTTCAGCAAAATAGTCAAAAAAGTTCAGACGGTCTCTATCTTACATTAATTTCGGTTCGGAATTCGGCATTTCAGCAAAATAGTCAAAAAAGTTCAGACGGTCTCTATCTTACATTAATTTCAAAATTTACGGTTCAGAATTCGGCATTTCAGCAAAATAGTCAAAAAAGTTCAGACGGTCTCTATCTTACATTAATTTCAAAATTCACGGTTCAGAATTCAGCATTTCAGCAAAATAGTCAAAAAAGTTCAGACGGTCTCTATCTTACATTAATTTCAGAGTTCAAGGTTCAGAATTCGGCATTTCAGCAAAATAGTCAAAAAAGTTCAGACGGTCTCTATCTAACATTAATTTCAAAGTTCACGGTTCAGAATTCGGCATTTCAGCAAAATAGTCAAAAAAGTTCAGACGGTCTCTATCTTACATTAATTTCGGTTCAGAATTCGGCATTTCAGCAAAATAGTCAAAAAAGTTCAGACGGTCTCTATCTTACATTAATTTCAAAATTCACGGTTCAGAATTCAGCATTTCAGCAAAAAAGTCAAAAAAGTTCAGACGGTCTCTATCTTACATTAATTTCGGTTCAGAATTCGGCATTTCAGCAAAATAGTCAAAAAAGTTCAGACGGTCTCTATCTTACATTAATTTCAAAGTAGCGGTTCAGAATTCGGCATTTCAGCAAAATAGTCAAAAAAGTTCAGACGGTCTCTATCTTACATTAATTTCGGTTCAGAATTCGGCATTTCAGCAAAATAGTCAAAAAAGTTCAGACGGTCTCTATCTTACATTAATTTCAAAGTAGCGGTTCAGAATTCGGCATTTCAGCAAAATAGTCAAAAAAGTTCAGACGGTCTCTATCTTACATTAATTTCAAAATTCACGGTTCAGAATTCAGCATTTCAGCAAAATAGTCAAAAAAGTTCAGACGGTCTCTATCTTACATTAATTTCAAAATTCACGGTTCAGAATTCAGCATTTCAGCAAAATAGTCAAAAATTTCAGACGGTCTCTATCTTACATTAATTTCAAAATTCACGGTTCAGAATTCAGCATTTCAGCAAAATAGTCAAAAAAGTTCAGACGGTCTCTATCTTACATTAATTTCAGAGTTCAAGGTTCAGAATTCGGCATTTCAGCAAAATAGTCAAAAAAGTTCAGAGGTCTCTATCTTACATTAATTTCAAAATTTACGGTTCAGAATTCGGCATTTCAGCAAAAAAGTCAAAAAAGTTCAGACGGTCTCTATCTTACATTAATTTCGGTTCAGAATTCGGCATTTCAGCAAAATAGTCAGAAAAGTTCAGACGGTCTCTATCTTACATTAATTTCAAAGTAGCGGTTCAGAATTCGGCATTTCAGCAAAATAGTCAAAAAAGTTCAGACGGTCTCTATCTTACATTAATTTCAGAGTTCAAGGTTCAGAATTCGGCATTTCAGCAAAATAGTCAAAAAAGTTCAGACGGTCTCTATCTAACATTAATTTCAAAGTTCACGGTTCAGAATTCGGCATTTCAGCAAAATAGTCAAAAAAGTTCAGACGGTCTCTATCTTACATTAATTTCGGTTCAGAATTCGGCATTTCAGCAAAATAGTCAAAAAAGTTCAGACGGTCTCTATCTTACATTAATTTCAAAATTCACGGTTCAGAATTCAGCATTTCAGCAAAATAGTCAAAAAAGTTCAGACGGTCTCTATCTTACATTAATTTCGGTTCAGAATTCGGCATTTCAGCAAAATAGTCAAAAAAGTTCACACGGTCTCTTTCTTACATTAATTTCAAAGTTCAGACGGTCTCTATCTTACATTAATTTCAGAGTTCAAGGTTCAGAATTCGGCATTTCAGCAAAATAGTCAAAAAAGTTCAGACGGTCTCTATCTTACATTAATTTCGGTTCGGAATTCGGCATTTCAGCAAAATAGTCAAAAAAGTTCAGACGGTCTCTATCTTACATTAATTTCAAAATTTACGGTTCAGAATTCGGCATTTCAGCAAAATAGTCAAAAAAGTTCAGACGGTCTCTATCTTACATTAATTTCAAAATTCACGGTTCAGAATTCAGCATTTCAGCAAAATAGTCAAAAAAGTTCAGACGGTCTCTATCTTACATTAATTTCAGAGTTCAAGGTTCAGAATTCGGCATTTCAGCAAAATAGTCAAAAAAGTTCAGACGGTCTCTATCTAACATTAATTTCAAAGTTCACGGTTCAGAATTCGGCATTTCAGCAAAATAGTCAAAAAAGTTCAGACGGTCTCTATCTTACATTAATTTCGGTTCAGAATTCAGCATTTCAGCAAAATAGTCAATAAAGTTCAGACGGTCTCTATCTTACATTAATTTCAAAATTCACGGTTCAGAATTCAGCATTTCAGCAAAATAGTCAAAAAAGTTCAGACGGTCTCTATCTTACATGAATTTCAGAGTTCAAGGTACAGAATTCGGCATTTCAGCAAAATAGTCAAAAAAGTTCAGACGGTCTCTATCTAACATTAATTTCAAAGTTCACGGTTCAGAATTCGGCATTTCAGCAAAATAGTCAAAAAAGTTCAGACGGTCTCTATCTTACATTAATTTCGGTTCAGAATTCGGCATTTCAGCAAAATAGTCAAAAAAGTTCAGACGGTCTCTTTCTTACATTAATTTCAAAGTTCAGACGGTCTCTATCTTACATTAATTTCAAAGTTCAAGGTTCAGAATTCGGCATTTCAGCAAAATAGTCAAAAAAGTTCAGACGGTCTCTATCTTACATTAATTTCGGTTCAGAATTCGGCATTTCAGCAAAATAGTCAAAAAAGTTCAGACGGTCTCTATCTTACATTAATTTCAAAATTTACGGTTCAGAATTCGGCATTTCAGCAAAAAAGTCAAAAAAGTTCAGACGGTCTCTATCTTACATTAATTTCGGTTCAGAATTCGGCATTTCAGCAAAATAGTCAAAAAAGTTCAGACGGTCTCTATCTTACATTAATTTCAGAGTTCAAGGTTCAGAATTCGGCATTTCAGCAAAATAGTCAAAAAAGTTCAGACGGTCTCTATCTAACATTAATTTCAAAGTTCACGGTTCAGAATTCGGCATTTCAGCAAAATAGTCAAAAAAGTTCAGACGGTCTCTATCTTACATTAATTTCGGTTCAGAATTCGGCATTTCAGCAAAATAGTCAAAAAAGTTCAGACGGTCTCTATCTTACATTAATTTCAAAATTCACGGTTCAGAATTCAGCATTTCAGCAAGATAGTCAAAAAAGTTCAGACGGTCTCTATCTTACATTAATTTCGGTTCAGAATTCGGCATTTCAGCAAAATAGTCAAAAAAGTTCACACGGTCTCTTTCTTACATTAATTTCAAAGTTCAGACGGTCTCTATCTTACATTAATTTCAAAGTTCAAGGTTCAGAATTCGGCATTTCAGCAAAATAGTCAAAAAAGTTCAGACGGTCTCTATCTTACATTAATTTCGGTTCGGAATTCGGCATTTCAGCAAAATAGTCAAAAAAGTTCAGACGGTCTCTATCTTACATTAATTTCAAAATTTACGGTTCAGAATTCGGCATTTCAGCACTATAGTCAAAAAAGTTCAGACGGTCTCTATCTTACATTAATTTCAAAATTCACGGTTCAGAATTCAGCATTTCAGCAAAATAGTCAAAAAAGTTCAGACGGTCTCTATCTTACATTAATTTCAGAGTTCAAGGTTCAGAATTCGGCATTTCAGCAAAATAGTCAAAAAAGTTCAGACGGTCTCTATCTAACATTAATTTCAAAGTTCACGGTTCAGAATTCGGCATTTCAGCAAAATAGTCAAAAAAGTTCAGACGGTCTCTATCTTACATTAATTTCGGTTCAGAATTCAGCATTTCAGCAAAATAGTCAAAAAAGTTCAGACGGTCTCTATCTTACATTAATTTCAAAATTCACGGTTCAGAATTCAGCATTTCAGCAAAATAGTCAAAAAAGTTCAGACGGTCTCTATCTTACATGAATTTCAGAGTTCAAGGTACAGAATTCGGCATTTCAGCAAAATAGTCAAAAAAGTTCAGACGGTCTCTATCTAACATTAATTTCAAAGTTCACGGTTCAGAATTCGGCATTTCAGCAAAATAGTCAAAAAAGTTCAGACGGTCTCTATCTTACATTAATTTCGGTTCAGAATTCGGCATTTCAGCAAAATAGTCAAAAAAGTTCAGACGGTCTCTTTCTTACATTAATTTCAAAGTTCAGACGGTCTCTATCTTACATTTATTTCAAAGTTCAAGGTTCAGAATTCGGCATTTCAGCAAAATAGTCAAAAAAGTTCAGACGGTCTCTATCTTACATTAATTTCGGTTCAGAATTCGGCATTTCAGCAAAATAGTCAAAAAAGTTCAGACGGTCTCTATCTTACATTAATTTCAAAATTTACGGTTCAGAATTCGGCATTTCAGCAAAAAAGTCAAAAAAGTTCAGACGGTCTCTATCTTACATTAATTTCGGTTCAGAATTCGGCATTTCAGCAAAATAGTCAAAAAAGTTCAGACGGTCTCTATCTTACATTAATTTCAAAGTAGCGGTTCAGAATTCGGCATTTCAGCAAAATAGTCAAAAAAGTTCAGACGGTCTCTATCTTACATTAATTTCAAAATTCACGGTTCAGAATTCAGCATTTCAGCAAAATAGTCAAAAACGTTCAGACGGTCTCTATCTTACATTAATTTCAAAATTCACGGTTCAGAATTCAGCATTTCAGCAAAATAGTCAAAAATTTCAGACGGTCTCTATCTTACATTAATTTCAAAATTCACGGTTCAGAATTCAGCATTTCAGCAAAATAGTCAAAAAAGTTCAGACGGTCTCTATCTTACATTAATTTCAGAGTCCAAGGTTCAGAATTCGGCATTTCAGCAAAATAGTCAAAAAAGTTCAGACGGTCTCTATCTTACATTAATTTCAAAATTTACGGTTCAGAATTCGGCATTTCAGCAAAAAAGTCAAAAAAGTTCAGACGGTCTCTATCTTACATTAATTTCGGTTCAGAATTCGGCATTTCAGCAAAATAGTCAAAAAAGTTCAGACGGTCTCTATCTTACATTAATTTCAAAGTAGCGGTTCAGAATTCGGCATTTCAGCAAAATAGTCAAAAAAGTTCAGACGGTCTCTATCTTACATTAATTTCAAAATTCACGGTTCAGAATTCGGCATTTCAGCAAAATAGTCAAAAAAGTTCAGACGGTCTCTATCTTACATTAATTTCAAAATTCACGGTTCAGAATTCAGCATTTCAGCAAAATAGTCAAAAAAGTTCAGACGGTCTCTATCTTACATTAATTTCAAAATTCACGGTTCAGAATTCAGCATTTCAGCAAAATAGTCAAAAAAGTTCAGACGGTCTCTATCTTACATTAATTTCGGTTCAGAATTCGGCAATTCAGCAAAATAGTCAAAAAAGTTCAGACGGTCTCTATCTTACATTAATTTCGGTTCAGAATTCGGCATTTCAGCAAAATAGTCAAAAAAGTTCAGACCGTCTCTATCATACATTAATTTCAAAGTTCACGGTTCAGAATTCGGCATTTCAGCAAAATAGTCAAAAAAGTTCAGACGGTCTCTATCTTACATTAATTTCAAAATTCACGGTTCAGAATTCGGCATTTCAGCAAAATAGTCAAAAAAGTTCAGACGGTCTCTTTGTTACATTAATTTCAAAGTTCAGACGGTCTCTATCTTACATTAATTTCAAAGTTCAAGGTTCAGAATTCGGCATCTCAGCAAAATAGTCAAAAAAGTTCAGACGGTCTCTATCTTACATTAATTTCGGTTCAGAATTCGGCATTTCAGCAAAATAGTCAAAAAAGTTCAGACGGTCTCTATCTTACATTAATTTCAAAATTTACGGTTCAGAATTCGGCATTTCAGCAAAAAAGTCAAAAAAGTTCAGACGGTCTCTATCTTACATTAATTTCGGTTCAGAATTCGGCATTTCAGCAAAATAGTCAAAAAAGTTCAGACGGTCTCTATCTTACATTAATTTCAAAGTAGCGGTTCAGAATTCGGCATTTCAGCAAAATAGTCAAAAAAGTTCAGACGGTCTCTATCTTACATTAATTTCAAAATTCACGGTTCAGAATTCAGCATTTCAGCAAAATAGTCAAAAAAGTTCAGACGGTCTCTATCTTACATTAATTTCAAAATTCACGGTTCAGAATTCAGCATTTCAGCAAAATAGTCAAAAAAGTTAGGTCTCTATCTTACATTAATTTCTAAATTCACGGTTCAGAATTCAGCATTTCAGCAAAATAGTCAAAAAAGTTCAGACGGTCTCTATCTTACATTAATTTCAAAATTCACGGTTCAGAATTCAGCATTTCAGCAAAATAGTCAAAAAAGTTCAGACGGTCTCTATCTTACATTAATTTCAGAGTTCAAGGTTCAGAATTCGGCATTTCAGCAAAATAGTCAAAAAAGTTCAGAGGTCTCTATCTTACATTAATTTCAAAATTTACGGTTCAGAATTCGGCATTTCAGCAAAAAAGTCAAAAAAGTTCAGACGGTCTCTATCTTACATTAATTTCGGTTCAGAATTCGGCATTTCAGCAAAATAGTCAGAAAAGTTCAGACGGTCTCTATCTTACATTAATTTCAAAGTAGCGGTTCAGAATTCGGCATTTCAGCAAAATAGTCAAAAAAGTTCAGACGGTCTCTATCTTACATTAATTTCAGAGTTCAAGGTTCAGAATTCGGCATTTCAGCAAAATAGTCAAAAAAGTTCAGACGGTCTCTATCTAACATTAATTTCAAAGTTCACGGTTCAGAATTCGGCATTTCAGCAAAATAGTCAAAAAAGTTCAGACGGTCTCTATCTTACATTAATTTCGGTTCAGAATTCGGCATTTCAGCAAAATAGTCAAAAAAGTTCAGACGGTCTCTATCTTACATTAATTTCAAAATTCACGGTTCAGAATTCAGCATTTCAGCAAAATAGTCAAAAAAGTTCAGACGGTCTCTATCTTACATTAATTTCGGTTCAGAATTCGGCATTTCAGCAAAATAGTCAAAAAAGTTCACACGGTCTCTTTCTTACATTAATTTCAAAGTTCAGACGGTCTCTATCTTACATTAATTTCAAAGTTCAAGGTTCAGAATTCGGCATTTCAGCAAAATAGTCAAAAAAGTTCAGACGGTCTCTATCTTACATTAATTTCGGTTCGGAATTCGGCATTTCAGCAAAATAGTCAAAAAAGTTCAGACGGTCTCTATCTTACATTAATTTCAAAATTTACGGTTCAGAATTCGGCATTTCAGCAAAATAGTCAAAAAAGTTCAGACGGTCTCTATCTTACATTAATTTCAAAATTCACGGTTCAGAATTCAGCATTTCAGCAAAATAGTCAAAAAAGTTCAGACGGTCTCTATCTTACATTAATTTCAGAGTTCAAGGTTCAGAATTCGGCATTTCAGCAAAATAGTCAAAAAAGTTCAGATGGTCTCTATCTAACATTAATTTCAAAGTTCACGGTTCAGAATTCGGCATTTCAGCAAAATAGTCAAAAAAGTTCAGACGGTCTCTATCTTACATTAATTTCGGTTCAGAATTCAGCATTTCAGCAAAATAGTCAAAAAAGTTCAGACGGTCTCTATCTTACATTAATTTCAAAATTCACGGTTCAGAATTCAGCATTTCAGCAAAATAGTCAAAAAAGTTCAGACGGTCTCTATCTTACATGAATTTCAGAGTTCAAGGTACAGAATTCGGCATTTCAGCAAAATAGTCAAAAAAGTTCAGACGGTCTCTATCTAACATTAATTTCAAAGTTCACGGTTCAGAATTCGGCATTTCAGCAAAATAGTCAAAAAAGTTCAGACGGTCTCTATCTTACATTAATTTCGGTTCAGAATTCGGCATTTCAGCAAAATAGTCAAAAAAGTTCAGACGGTCTCTTTCTTACATTAATTTCAAAGTTCAGACGGTCTCTATCTTACATTAATTTCAAAGTTCAAGGTTCAGAATTCGGCATTTCAGCAAAATAGTCAAAAAAGTTCAGACGGTCTCTATCTTACATTAATTTCGGTTCAGAATTCGGCATTTCAGCAAAATAGTCAAAAAAGTTCAGACGGTCTCTATCTTACATTAATTTCAAAATTTACGGTTCAGAATTCGGCATTTCAGCAAAAAAGTCAAAAAAGTTCAGACGGTCTCTATCTTACATTAATTTCGGTTCAGAATTCGGCATTTCAGCAAAATAGTCAAAAAAGTTCAGACGGTCTCTATCTTACATTAATTTCAGAGTTCAAGGTTCAGAATTCGGCATTTCAGCAAAATAGTCAAAAAAGTTCAGACGGTCTCTATCTAACATTAATTTCAAAGTTCACGGTTCAGAATTCGGCATTTCAGCAAAATAGTCAAAAAAGTTCAGACGGTCTCTATCTTACATTAATTTCGGTTCAGAATTCGGCATTTCAGCAAAATAGTCAAAAAAGTTCAGACGGTCTCTATCTTACATTAATTTCAAAATTCACGGTTCAGAATTCAGCATTTCAGCAAAATAGTCAAAAAAGTTCAGACGGTCTCTATCTTACATTAATTTCGGTTCAGAATTCGGCATTTCAGCAAAATAGTCAAAAAAGTTCACACGGTCTCTTTCTTACATTAATTTCAAAGTTCAGACGGTCTCTATCTTACATTAATTTCAAAGTTCAAGGTTCAGAATTCGGCATTTCAGCAAAATAGTCAAAAAAGTTCAGACGGTCTCTATCTTACATTAATTTCGGTTCGGAATTCGGCATTTCAGCAAAATAGTCAAAAAAGTTCAGACGGTCTCTATCTTACATTAATTTCAAAATTTACGGTTCAGAATTCGGCATTTCAGCACTATAGTCAAAAAAGTTCAGACGGTCTCTATCTTACATTAATTTCAAAATTCACGGTTCAGAATTCAGCATTTCAGCAAAATAATCAAAAAAGTTCAGACGGTCTCTATCTTACATTAATTTCAGAGTTCAAGGTTCAGAATTCGGCATTTCAGCAAAATAGTCAAAAAAGTTCAGACGGTCTCTATCTAACATTAATTTCAAAGTTCACGGTTCAGAATTCGGCATTTCAGCAAAATAGTCAAAAAAGTTCAGACGGTCTCTATCTTACATTAATTTCGGTTCAGAATTCAGCATTTCAGCAAAATAGTCAAAAAAGTTCAGACGGTCTCTATCTTACATTAATTTCAAAATTCACGGTTCAGAATTCAGCATTTCAGCAAAATAGTCAAAAAAGTTCAGACGGTCTCTATCTTACATGAATTTCAGAGTTCAAGGTACAGAATTCGGCATTTCAGCAAAATAGTCAAAAAAGTTCAGACGGTCTCTATCTAACATTAATTTCAAAGTTCACGGTTCAGAATTCGGCATTTCAGCAAAATAGTCAAAAAAGTTCAGACGGTCTCTATCTTACATTAATTTCGGTTCAGAATTCGGCATTTCAGCAAAATAGTCAAAAAAGTTCAGACGGTCTCTTTCTTACATTAATTTCAAAGTTCAGACGGTCTCTATCTTACATTAATTTCAAAGTTCAAGGTTCAGAATTCGGCATTTCAGCAAAATAGTCAAAAAAGTTCAGACGGTCTCTATCTTACATTAATTTCGGTTCAGAATTCGGCATTTCAGCAAAATAGTCAAAAAAGTTCAGACGGTCTCTATCTTACATTAATTTCAAAATTTACGGTTCAGAATTCGGCATTTCAGCAAAAAAGTCAAAAAAGTTCAGACGGTCTCTATCTTACATTAATTTCGGTTCAGAATTCGGCATTTCAGCAAAATAGTCAAAAAAGTTCAGACGGTCTCTATCTTACATTAATTTCAAAGTAGCGGTTCAGAATTCGGCATTTCAGCAAAATAGTCAAAAAAGTTCAGACGGTCTCTATCTTACATTAATTTCAAAATTCACGGTTCAGAATTCAGCATTTCAGCAAAATAGTCAAAAACGTTCAGACGGTCTCTATCTTACATTAATTTCAAAATTCACGGTTCAGAATTCAGCATTTCAGCAAAATAGTCAAAAATTTCAGACGGTCTCTATCTTACATTAATTTCAAAATTCACGGTTCAGAATTCAGCATTTCAGCAAAATAGTCAAAAAAGTTCAGACGGTCTCTATCTTACATTAATTTCAGAGTCCAAGGTTCAGAATTCGGCATTTCAGCAAAATAGTCAAAAAAGTTCAGACGGTCACTATCTTACATTAATTTCAAAATTTACGGTTCAGAATTCGGCGTTTCAGCAAAAAAGTCAAAAAAGTTCAGACGGTCTCTATCTTACATTAATTTCGGTTCAGAATTCGGCATTTCAGCAAAATAGTCAAAAAAGTTCAGACGGTCTCTATCTTACATTAATTTCAAAGTAGCGGTTCAGAATTCGGCATTTCAGCAAAATAGTCAAAAAAGTTCAGACGGTCTCTATCTTACATTAATTTCAAAATTCACGGTTCAGAATTCGGCATTTCAGCAAAATAGTCAAAAAAGTTCAGACGGTCTCTATCTTACATTAATTTCAAAATTCACGGTTCAGAATTCAGCATTTCAGCAAAATAGTCAAAAAAGTTCAGACGGTCTCTATCTTACATTAATTTCAAAATTCACGGTTCAGAATTCAGCATTTCAGCAAAATAGTCAAAAAAGTTCAGACGGTCTCTATCTTACATTAATTTCAGAGTTCAAGGTTCAGAATTCGGCATTTCAGCAAAATAGTCAAAAAAGTTCAGACGGTCTCTATCTAACATTAATTTCAAAGTTCACGGTTCAGAATTCGGCATTTCAGCAAAATAGTCAAAAAAGTTCAGACGGTCTCTATCTTACATTAATTTCGGTTCAGAATTCGGCATTTCAGCAAAATAGTCAAAAAAGTTCAGACGGTCTCTATCTTACATTAATTTCAAAATTCACGGTTCAGAATTCAGCATTTCAGCAAAGTAGTCAAAAACGTTCAGACGGTCTCTATCTTAAATTAATTTCAAAGTTCACGGTTCAGAATTCGGCATTTCAGCAAAATAGTCAAAAAAGTTCAGACGGTCTCTATCTTACATTAATTTCGGTTCAGAATTCGGCATTTCAGCAAAATAGTCAAAAAAGTTCAGACCGTCTCTATCTTACATTAATTTCAAAGTTCACGGTTCAGAATTCGGCATTTCAGCAAAATAGTCAAAAAAGTTCAGACGGTCTCTATCTTACATTAATTTCAAAATTCACGGTTCAGAATTCGGCATTTCAGCAAAATAGTCAAAAAAGTTCAGACGGTCTCTATCTTACATTAATTTCAAAGGTCACGGTTCAGAATTCAGCATTTCAGCAAAATAGTCAAAAAAGATCAGACGGTTTATATCTTACATTAATTTCAAAGGTCACGGTTCAGAATTCGGCATTTCAGCAAAATAGTCAAAAAAGTTCAGACGGTCTCTATCTTACATTAATTTCGGTTCAGAATTCGGCATTTCAGCAGAATAGTCAAAAACGTTCAGACGGTCTCTATCTTACATTAATTTCAAAATTCACGGTTCAGAATTCAGCATTTCAGCAAAATAGTCAAAAAAGTTCAGACGGTCTCTATCTTACATTAATTTCAAAGTTCACGGTTCAGAATTCGGCATTTCAGCAAAATAGTCAAAAAAGTTCAGACGGTCTCTATCTTACATTAATTTCGGTTCAGAATTCGGCATTTCAGCAAAATAGTCAAAAAAGTTCAGACCGTCTCTATCTTACATTAATTTCAAAGTTCACGGTTCAGAATTCGGCATTTCAGCAAAATAGTCAAAAAAGTTCAGACGGTCTCTATCTTACATTAATTTCAAAATTCACGGTTCAGAATTCGGCATTTCAGCAAAATAGTCAAAAAAGTTCAGACGGTCTCTATCTTACACTAATTTCAAAGGTCACGGTTCAGAATTCAGCATTTCAGCAAAATAGTCAAAAAAGATCAGACGGTTTATATCTTACATTAATTTCAAAGGTCACGGTTCAGAATTCAGCATTTCAGCAAAATAGTCAAAAAAGTTCAGACGGTCTCTATCTTACATTAATTTCAAAATTCACGGTTCAGAATTCAGCATTTCAGCAAAATAGTCAAAAAAGTTCAGACGGTCTCTATCTTACATTAATTTCAAAATTCACGGTTCAGAATTCAGCATTTCAGCAAAATAGTCAAAAAAGTTCAGACGGTCTCTATCTTACATTAATTTCAAAATTCACGGTTCAGAATTCGGCATTTCAGCAAAATAGTCAAAAAAGTTCAGACGGTCTCTATCTTACATTAATTTCGGTTCAGAATTCGGCATTTCAGCAAAATAGTCAAAAAAGTTCAGACGGTCTCTATCTTACATTAATTTCAAAATTCACGGTTCAGAATTCAGCATTTCAGCAAAATAGTCAAAAAAGTTCAGACGGTCTCTATCTAACATTAATTTCAAAGTTCACGGTTCAGAATTCGGCATTTCAGCAAAATAGTCAAAAAAGTTCAGACGGTCTCTATCTTACATTAATTTCGGTTCAGAATTCAGCATTTCAGCAAAATAGTCAAAAAAGTTCAGACGGTCTCTATCTTACATTAATTTCAAAATTCACGGTTCAGAATTCAGCATTTCAGCAAAATAGTCAAAAAAGTTCAGACGGTCTCTATCTTAAATTAATTTCAGAGTTCAAGGTTCAGAATTCGGCATTTCAGCAAAATAGTCAAAAAAGTTCAGACGGTCTCTATCTAACATTAATTTCAAAGTTCACGGTTCAGAATTCGGCATTTCAGCAAAATAGTCAAAAAAGTTCAGACGGTCTCTATCTTACATTAATTTCGGTTCTGAATTCGGCATTTCAGCAAAATAGTCAAAAAAGTTCAGACGGTCTCTATCTTACATTAATTTCAAAATTCACGGTTCAGAATTCAGCATTTCAGCAAAATAGTCAAAAAAGTTCAGACGGTCTCTATCTTACATTAATTTCAAAGTTCACGGTTCAGAATTCGGCATTTCAGCAAAATAGTCAAAAAAGTTCAGACGGTCTCTATCTTACATTAATTTCGGTTCAGAATTCGGCATTTCAGCAAAATAGTCAAAAAAGTTCAGACCGTCTCTATCTTACATTAATTTCAAAGTTCACGGTTCAGAATTCGGCATTTCAGCAAAATAGTCAAAAAAGTTCAGACGGTCTCTTTCTTACATTAATTTCAAAGTTCAGACGGTCTCTATCTTACATTAATTTCAAAGTTCAAGGTTCAGAATTCGCCATTTCATTAAAATAGTCAAAAAAGTTCAGACGGTCTCTATCTTACATTAATTTCGGTTCAGAATTCGGCATTTCAGCAAAATAGTCAAAAAAGTTCAGACGGTCTCTATCTTACATTAATTTCAAAATTCACGGTTCAAAATTCAGCATTTCAGCAAAATAGTCAAAAAAGTTCAGACGGTCTCTATCTTACATTAATTTCAAAATTCACGGTTCAGAATTCGGCATTTCAGCAAAATAGTCAAAAAAGTTCAGACGGTCTCTATCTTACATTAATTTCGGTTCAGAATTCGGCATTTCAGCAAAATAGTCAAAAAAGTTCAGACGGTCTCTATCTTACATTAATTTCAAAATTCACGGTTCAGAATTCAGCATTTCAGCAAAATAGTCAAAAAAGTTCAGACGGTCTCTATCTAACATTAATTTCAAAGTTCACGGTTCAGAATTCGGCATTTCAGCAAAATAGTCAAAAAAGTTCAGACGGTCTCTATCTTACATTAATTTCGGTTCAGAATTCAGCATTTCAGCAAAATAGTCAAAAAAGTTCAGACGGTCTCTATCTTACATTAATTTCAAAATTCACGGTTCAGAATTCAGCATTTCAGCAAAATAGTCAAAAAAGTTCAGACGGTCTCTATCTTACATTAATTTCAGAGTTCAAGGTTCAGAATTCGGCATTTCAGCAAAATAGTCAAAAAAGTTCAGACGGTCTCTATCTAACATTAATTTCAAAGTTCACGGTTCAGAATTCGGCATTTCAGCAAAATAGTCAAAAAAGTTCAGACGGTCTCTATCTTACATTAATTTCGGTTCAGAATTCGGCATTTCAGCAAAATAGTCAAAAAAGTTCAGACGGTCTCTATCTTACATTAATTTCAAAATTCACGGTTCAGAATTCAGCATTTCAGCAAAATAGTCAAAAAAGTTCAGACGGTCTCTATCTTACATTAATTTCAAAGTTCACGGTTCAGAATTCGGCATTTCAGCAAAATAGTCAAAAAAGTTCAGACGGTCTCTATCTTACATTAATTTCGGTTCAGAATTCGGCATTTCAGCAAAATAGTCAAAAAAGTTCAGACCGTCTCTATCTTACATTAATTTCAAAGTTCACGGTTCAGAATTCGGCATTTCAGCAAAATAGTCAAAAAAGTTCAGACGGTCTCTATCTTACATTAATTTCGGTTCAGAATTCGGCATTTCAGCAAAATAGTCAAAAAAGTTCAGACGGTCTCTTTCTTACATTAATTTCAAAGTTCAGACGGTCTCTATCTTACATTAATTTCAAAGTTCAAGGTTCAGAATTCGCCATTTCATTAAAATAGTCAAAAAAGTTCAGACGGTCTCTATCTTACATTAATTTCGGTTCAGAATTCGGCATTTCAGCAAAATAGTCAAAAAAGTTCAGACGGTCTCTATCTTACATTAATTTCAAAATTCACGGTTCAGAATTCAGCATTTCAGCAAAATAGTCAAAAAAGTTCAGACGGTCTCTATCTTACATTAATTTCAAAATTCACGGTTCAGAATTCGGCATTTCAGCAAAATAGTCAAAAAAGTTCAGACGGTCTCTATCTTACATTAATTTCAAAATTCACGGTTCAGAATTCAGCATTTCAGCAAAATAGTCAAAAAAGTTCAGACGGTCTCTATCTAACATTAATTTCAAAGTTCACGGTTCAGAATTCGGCATTTCAGCAAAATAGTCAAAAAAGTTCAGACGGTCTCTATCTTACATTAATTTCGGTTCAGAATTCAGCATTTCAGCAAAATAGTCAAAAAAGTTCAGACGGTCTCTATCTTACATTAATTTCAAAATTCACGGTTCAGAATTCAACATTTCAGCAAAATAGTCAAAAAAGTTCAGACGGTCTCTATCTTACATTAATTTCAAAGTTCACGGTTCAGAATTCGGCATTTCAGCAAAATAGTCAAAAAAGTTCAGACGGTCTCTATCTTACATTAATTTCGGTTCAGAATTCGGCATTTCAGCAAAATAGTCAAAAAAGTTCAGACCGTCTCTATCTTACATTAATTTCAAAGTTCACGGTTCAGAATTCGGCATTTCAGCAAAATAGTCAAAAAAGTTCAGACGGTCTCTATCTTACATTAATTTCGGTTCAGAATTCGGCATTTCAGCAAAATAGTCAAAAAAGTTCAGACGGTCTCTTTCTTACATTAATTTCAAAGTTCAGACGGTCTCTATCTTACATTAATTTCAAAGTTCAAGGTTCAGAATTCGCCATTTCATTAAAATAGTCAAAAAAGTTCAGACGGTCTCTATCTTACATTAATTTCGGTTCAGAATTCGGCATTTCAGCAAAATAGTCAAAAAAGTTCAGACGGTCTCTATCTTACATTAATTTCAAAATTCACGGTTCAGAATTCAGCATTTCAGCAAAATAGTCAAAAAAGTTCAGACGGTCTCTATCTTACATTAATTTCAAAATTCACGGTTCAGAATTCGGCATTTCAGCAAAATAGTCAAAAAAGTTCAGACGGTCTCTATCTTACATTAATTTCGGTTCAGAATTCGGCATTTCAGCAAAATAGTCAAAAAAGTTCAGACGGTCTCTATCTTACATTAATTTCAAAATTCACGGTTCAGAATTCAGCATTTCAGCAAAATAGTCAAAAAAGTTCAGACGGTCTCTATCTAACATTAATTTCAAAGTTCACGGTTCAGAATTCGGCATTTCAGCAAAATAGTCAAAAAAGTTCAGACGGTCTCTATCTTACATTAATTTCGGTTCAGAATTCAGCATTTCAGCAAAATAGTCAAAAAAGTTCAGACGGTCTCTATCTTACATTAATTTCAAAATTCACGGTTCAGAATTCAGCATTTCAGCAAAATAGTCAAAAAAGTTCAGACGGTCTCTATCTTACATTAATTTCAGAGTTCAAGGTTCAGAATTCGGCATTTCAGCAAAATAGTCAAAAAAATTCAGACGGTCTCTATCTAACATTAATTTCAAAGTTCACGGTTCAGAATTCGGCATTTCAGCAAAATAGTCAAAAAAGTTCAGACGGTCTCTATATTACATTAATTTCGGTTCAGAATTCGGCATTTCAGCAAAATAGTCAAAAAAGTTCAGACGGTCTCTATCTTACATTAATTTCAAAATTCACGGTTCAGAATTCAGCATTTCAGCAAAATAGTCAAAAAAGTTCAGACGGTCTCTATCTTACATTAATTTCAAAGTTCACGGTTCAGAATTCGGCATTTCAGCAAAATAGTCAAAAAAGTTCAGACGGTCTCTATCTTACATTAATTTCGGTTCAGAATTCGGCATTTCAGCAAAATAGTCAAAAAAGTTCAGACCGTCTCTATCTTACATTAATTTCAAAGTTCACGGTTCAGAATTCGGCATTTCAGAAAAATAGTCAAAAAAGCTCAGACGGTCTCTATCTTACATTAATTTCGGTTCAGAATTCGGCATTTCAGCAAAATAGTCAAAAAAGTTCAGACGGTCTCTTTCTTACATTAATTTCAAAGTTCAGACGGTCTCTATCTTACATTAATTTCAAAGTTCAAGGTTCAGAATTCGCCATTTCATTAAAATAGTCAAAAAAGTTCAGACGGTCTCTATCTTACATTAATTTCGGTTCAGAATTCGGCATTTCAGCAAAATAGTCAAAAAAGTTCAGACGGTCTCTATCTTACATTAATTTCAAAATTCACGGTTCAGAATTCAGCATTTCAGCAAAATAGTCAAAAAAGTTCAGACGGTCTCTATCTAACATTAATTTCAAAGTTCACGGTTCAGAATTCGGCATTTCAGCAAAATAGTCAAAAAAGTTCAGACGGTCTCTATCTTACATTAATTTCGGTTCAGAATTCAGCATTTCAGCAAAATAGTCAAAAAAGTTCAGACGGTCTCTATCTTACATTAATTTCAAAATTCACGGTTCAGAATTCAGCATTTCAGCAAAATAGTCAAAAAAGTTCAGACGGTCTCTATCTTACATTAATTTCAGAGTTCAAGGTTCAGAATTCGGCATTTCAGCAAAATAGTCAAAAAAGTTCAGACGGTCTCTATCTAACATTAATTTCAAAGTTCACGGTTCAGAATTCGGCATTTCAGCAAAATAGTCAAAAAAGTTCAGACGGTCTCTATCTTACATTAATTTCGGTTCAGAATTCGGCATTTCAGCAAAATAGTCAAAAAAGTTCAGACGGTCTCTATCTTACATTAATTTCAAAATTCACGGTTCAGAATTCAGCATTTCAGCAAAATAGTCAAAAAAGTTCAGACGGTCTCTATCTTACATTAATTTCAAAGTTCACGGTTCAGAATTCGGCATTTCAGCAAAATAGTCAAAAAAGTTCAGACGGTCTCTATCTTACATTAATTTCGGTTCAGAATTCGGCATTTCAGCAAAATAGTCAAAAAAGTTCAGACCGTCTCTATCTTACATTAATTTCAAAGTTCACGGTTCAGAATTCGGCATTTCAGCAAAATAGTCAAAAAAGTTCAGACGGTCTCTATCTTACATTAATTTCGGTTCAGAATTCGGCATTTCAGCAAAATAGTCAAAAAAGTTCAGACGGTCTCTTTCTTACATTAATTTCAAAGTTCAGACGGTCTCTATCTTACATTAATTTCAAAGTTCAAGGTTCAGAATTCGCCATTTCATTAAAATAGTCAAAAAAGTTCAGACGGTCTCTATCTTACATTAATTTCGGTTCAGAATTCGGCATTTCAGCAAAATAGTCAAAAAAGTTCAGACGGTCTCTATCTTACATTAATTTCGGTTCAGAATTCGGCATTTCAGCAAAATAGTCAAAAAAGTTCAGACGGTCTCTATCTTACATTAATTTCAAAATTTACGGTTCAGAATTCGGCATTTCAGCAAAATAGTCAAAAAAGTTCAGACGGTCTCTATCTTACATTAATTTCGGTTCAGAATTCGGCATTTCAGCAAAATAGTCAAAAAAGTTCAGACGTTCTCTATCTTACATTAATTTCAAAGTAGCGGTTCAGAATTCGGCATTTCAGCAAAATAGTCAAAAAAGTTCAGACGGTCTCTATCTTACATTAATTTCAAAATTCACGGTTCAGAATTCGGCATTTCAGCAAAATAGTCAAAAAAGTTCAGACGGTCTCTATCTTACATTAATTTCGGTTCAGAATTCGGCATTTCAGCAAAATAGTCAAAAAAGTTCAGACGGTCTCTATCTTACATTAATTTCGGTTCAGAATTCGGCATTTCAGCAAAAAAGTCAAAAAAGTTCAGACGGTCTCTATCTTACATTAATTTCGGTTCAGAATTCGGCATTTCAGCAAAATAGTCAAAAAAGTTCAGACGGTCTCTATCTAACATTAATTTCAAAGTTCACGGTTCAGAATTCGGCATTTCAGCAAAATAGTCAAAAAAGTTCAGACGGTCTCTATCTTACATTAATTTCAAAGTAGCGGTTCAGAATTCGGCATTTCAGCAATATAGTCAAAAAAGTTCAGACGGTCTCTATCTTACATTAATTTCAAAATTTACGGTTCAGAATTCAGCATTTCAGCAAAATGGTCAAAAAAGTTCAGACGGTCTCTATCTTACATTAATTTCGGTTCAGAATTCGGCATTTCAGCAAAATAGTCAAAAAAGTTCAGACGGTCTCTATCTTACATTAATTTCAAAGTAGCGGTTCAGAATTCGGCATTTCAGCAAAATAGTCAAAAATGTTCAGACGGTCTCTATCTTACATTAATTTCAAAATTCACGGTTCAGAATTCAGCAATTCAGCAAAATAGTCAAAAAAGTTCAGACGGTCTCTATCTTACATTAATTTCGGTTCAGAATTCGGCATTTCAGCAAAATAGTCCAAAAAGTTCAGACGGTCTCTTTCTTACATTAATTTCAAAGTTCAGACGGTCTCTATCTTACATTAATTTCAAAGTTCAAGGTTCAGAATTCGGCATTTCAGCAAAATAGTCAAAAAAGTTCAGACGGTCTCTATCTTACATTAATTTCGGTTCAGAATTCGGCATTTCAGCAAAATAGTCAAAAAAGTTCAGACGGTCTCTATCTTACATTAATTTCAAAATTTACGGTTCAGAATTCGGCATTTCAGCAAAATAGTCAAAAAAGTTCAGACGGTCTCTATCTTACATTAATTTCGGTTCAGAATTCGGCATTTCAGCAAAATAGTCAAAAAAGTTCAGACGGTCTCTATCTTACATTAATTTCAAAGTAGCGGTTCAGAATTCGGCATTTCAGCAAAATAGTCAAAAAAGTTCAGACGGTCTCTATCTTACATTAATTTCAAAATTCACGGTTCAGAATTCGGCATTTCAGCAAAATAGTCAAAAAAGCTCAGACGGTCTCTATCTTACATTAATTTCAAAGGTCACGGTTCAGAATTCGGCATTTCAGCAAAATAGTCAAAAAAGTTCAGACGGTCTCTATCTTACATTAATTTCAAAATTTACGGTTCAGAATTCGGCATTTCAGCAAAATAGTCAAAAAAGTTCAGACGGTCTCTATCTTACATTAATTTCGGTTCAGAATTCGGCATTTCAGCAAAATAGTCAAAAAAGTTCAGACGTTCTCTATCTTACATTAATTTCAAAGTAGCGGTTCAGAATTCGGCATTTCAGCAAAATAGTCAAAAAAGTTCAGACGGTCTCTATCTTACATTAATTTCAAAATTCACGGTTCAGAATTCGGCATTTCAGCAAAATAGTCAAAAAAGTTCAGACGGTCTCTATCTTACATTAATTTCGGTTCAGAATTCGGCATTTCAGCAAAATAGTCAAAAAAGTTCAGACGGTCTCTATCTTACATTAATTTCAAAATTTACGGTTCAGAATTCGGCATTTCAGCAAAAAAGTCAAAAAAGTTCAGACGGTCTCTATCTTACATTAATTTCGGTTCAGAATTCGGCATTTCAGCAAAATAGTCAAAAAAGTTCAGACGGTCTCTATCTTACATTAATTTCAAAGTAGCGGTTCAGAATTCGGCATTTCAGCAAAATAGTCAAAAAAGTTCAGACGGTCTCTATCTAACATTAATTTCAAAGTTCACGGTTCAGAATTCGGCATTTCAGCAAAATAGTCAAAAAAGTTCAGACGGTCTCTATCTTACATTAATTTCAAAGTAGCGGTTCAGAATTCGGCATTTCAGCAATATAGTCAAAAAAGTTCAGACGGTCTCTATCTTACATTAATTTCAAAATTTACGGTTCAGAATTCAGCATTTCAGCAAAATGGTCAAAAAAGTTCAGACGGTCTCTATCTTACATTAATTTCGGTTCAGAATTCGGCATTTCAGCAAAATAGTCAAAAAAGTTCAGACGGTCTCTATCTTACATTAATTTCAAAGTAGCGGTTCAGAATTCGGCATTTCAGCAAAATAGTCAAAAAAGTTCAGACGGTCTCTATCTTACATTAATTTCAAAATTCACGGTTCAGAATTCAGCAATTCAGCAAAATAGTCAAAAAAGTTCAGACGGTCTCTATCTTACATTAATTTCGGTTCAGAATTCGGCATTTCAGCAAAATAGTCAAAAAAGTTCAGACGGTCTCTTTCTTACATTAATTTCAAAGTTCAGACGGTCTCTATCTTACATTAATTTCAAAGTTCAAGGTTCAGAATTCGGCATTTCAGCAAAATAGTCAAAAAAGTTCAGACGGTCTCTATCTTACATTAATTTCGGTTCAGAATTCGGCATTTCAGCAAAATAGTCAAAAAAGTTCAGACGGTCTCTATCTTACATTAATTTCAAAATTTACGGTTCAGAATTCGGCATTTCAGCAAAATAGTCAAAAAAGTTCAGACGGTCTCTATCTTACATTAATTTCGGTTCAGAATTCGGCATTTCAGCAAAATAGTCAAAAAAGTTCAGACGGTCTCTATCTTACATTAATTTCAAAGTAGCGGTTCAGAATTCGGCATTTCAGCAAAATAGTCAAAAAAGTTCAGACGGTCTCTATCTTACATTAATTTCAAAATTCACGGTTCAGAATTCGGCATTTCAGCAAAATAGTCAAAAAAGCTCAGACGGTCTCTATCTTACATTAATTTCAAAGGTCACGGTTCAGAATTCGGCATTTCAGCAAAATAGTCAAAAAAGTTCAGACGGTCTCTATCTTACATTAATTTCAAAATTTACGGTTCAGAATTCGGCATTTCAGCAAAATAGTCAAAAAAGTTCAGACGGTCTCTATCTTACATTAATTTCGGTTCAGAATTCGGCATTTCAGCAAAATAGTCAAAAAAGTTCAGACGTTCTCTATCTTACATTAATTTCAAAGTAGCGGTTCAGAATTCGGCATTTCAGCAAAATAGTCAAAAAAGTTCAGACGGTCTCTATCTTACATTAATTTCAAAATTCACGGTTCAGAATTCGGCATTTCAGCAAAATAGTCAAAAAAGTTCAGACGGTCTCTATCTTACATTAATTTCGGTTCAGAATTCGGCATTTCAGCAAAATAGTCAAAAAAGTTCAGACGGTCTCTATCTTACATTAATTTCAAAATTTACGGTTCAGAATTCGGCATTTCAGCAAAAAAGTCAAAAAAGTTCAGACGGTCTCTATCTTACATTAATTTCGGTTCAGAATTCGGCATTTCAGCAAAATAGTCAAAAAAGTTCAGACGGTCTCTATCTTACATTAATTTCAAAGTAGCGGTTCAGAATTCGGCATTTCAGCAAAATAGTCAAAAAAGTTCAGACTGTCTCTATCTAACATTAATTTCAAAGTTCACGGTTCAGAATTCGGCATTTCAGCAAAATAGTCAAAAAAGTTCAGACGGTCTCTATCTTACATTAATTTCAAAGTAGCGGTTCAGAATTCGGCATTTCAGCAATATAGTCAAAAAAGTTCAGACGGTCTCTATCTTACATTAATTTCAAAATTTACGGTTCAGAATTCAGCATTTCAGCAAAATGGTCAAAAAAGTTCAGACGGTCTCTATCTTACATTAATTTCGGTTCAGAATTCGGCATTTCAGCAAAATAGTCAAAAAAGTTCAGACGGTCTCTATCTTACATTAATTTCAAAGTAGCGGTTCAGAATTCGGCATTTCAGCAAAATAGTCAAAAAAGTTCAGACGGTCTCTATCTTACATTAATTTCAAAATTCACGGTTCAGAATTCAGCAATTCAGCAAAATAGTCAAAAAAGTTCAGACGGTCTCTATCTTACATTAATTTCGGTTCAGAATTCGGCATTTCAGCAAAATAGTCAAAAAAGTTCAGACGGTCTCTTTCTTACATTAATTTCAAAGTTCAGACGGTCTCTATCTTACATTAATTTCAAAGTTCAAGATTCAGAATTCGGCATTTCAGCAAAATAGTCAAAAAAGTTCAGACGGTCTCTATCTTACATTAATTTCGGTTCAGAATTCGGCATTTCAGCAAAATAGTCAAAAAAGTTCAGACGGTCTCTATCTTACATTAATTTCAAAATTTACGGTTCAGAATTCGGCATTTCAGCAAAATAGGCAAAAAAGTTCAGACGGTCTCTATCTTACATTAATTTCGGTTCAGAATTCGGCATTTCAGCAAAATAGTCAAAAAAGTTCAGACGGTCTCTATCTTACATTAATTTCAAAGTAGCGGTTCAGAATTCGGCATTTCAGCAAAATAGTCAAAAAAGTTCAGACGGTCTCTATCTTACATTAATTTCAAAATTCACGGTTCAGAATTCGGCATTTCAGCAAAATAGTCAAAAAAGCTCAGACGGTCTCTATCTTACATTAATTTCAAAGGTCACGGTTCAGAATTCAGCATTTCAGCAAAATAGTCAAAAAAGATCAGACGGTTTATATCTTACATTAATTTCAAAGGTCACGGTTCAGAATTCGGCATTTCAGCAAAATAGTCAAAAAAGTTCAGACGGTCTCTATCTTACATTAATTTCGGTTCAGAATTCGGCATTTCAGCAAAATAGTCAAAAACGTTCAGACGGTCTCTATCTTACATTAATTTCAAAATTCACGGTTCAGAATTCAGCATTTCAGCAAAATAGTCAAAAAAGTTCAGACGGTCTCTATCTTACATTAATTTCAAAGTTCACGGTTCAGAATTCGGCATTTCAGCAAAATAGTCAAAAAAGTTCAGACGGTCTCTATCTTACATTAATTTCGGTTCAGAATTCGGCATTTCAGCAAAATAGTCAAAAAAGTTCAGACCGTCTCTATCTTACATTAATTTCAAAGTTCACGGTTCAGAATTCGGCATTTCAGCAAAATAGTCAAAAAAGTTCAGACGGTCTCTATCTTACATTAATTTCAAAATTCACGGTTCAGAATTCAGCATTTCAGCAAAATAGTCAAAAAAGTTCAGACGGTCTCTATCTTACATTAATTTCAGAGTTCAAGGTTCAGAATTCGGCATTTCAGCAAAATAGTCAAAAAAGTTCAGACGGTCTCTATCTAACATTAATTTCAAAGTTCACGGTTCAGAATTCGGCATTTCAGCAAAATAGTCAAAAAAGTTCAGACGGTCTCTATCTTACATTAATTTCGGTTCAGAATTCGGCATTTCAGCAAAATAGTCAAAAAAGTTCAGACGGTCTCTATCTTACATTAATTTCAAAATTCACGGTTCAGAATTCAGCATTTCAGCAAAATAGTCAAAAAAGTTCAGACGGTCTCTATCTTACATTAATTTCAAAGTTCACGGTTCAGAATTCGGCATTTCAGCAAAATAGTCAAAAAAGTTCAGACGGTCTCTATCTTACATTAATTTCGGTTCAGAATTCGGCATTTCAGCAAAATAGTCAAAAAAGTTCAGACCGTCTCTATCTTACATTAATTTCAAAGTTCACGGTTCAGAATTCGGCATTTCAGCAAAATAGTCAAAAAAGTTCAGACGGTCTCTATCTTACATTAATTTCGGTTCAGAATTCGGCATTTCAGCAAAATAGTCAAAAAAGTTCAGACGGTCTCTTTCTTACATTAATTTCAAAGTTCAGACGGTCTCTATCTTACATTAATTTCAAAGTTCAAGGTTCAGAATTCGCCATTTCAGCAAAATAGTCAAAAAGGTTCAGACGGTCTCTATCTTACATTAATTTCAAAGTTCAAGGTTCAGAATTCGGCATTTCAGCAAAATAGTCAAAAAAGTTCAGACGGTCTCTATCTTACATTAATTTCGGTTCAGAATTCGGCATTTCAGCAAAATAGTCAAAAAAGTTCAGACGGTCTCTATCTTACATTAATTTCGGTTCAGAATTCGGCATTTCAGCAAAATAGTCAAAAAAGTTCAGACGGTCTCTATCTTACATTAATTTCAAAATTTACGGTTCAGAATTCGGCATTTCAGCAAAATAGTCAAAAAAGTTCAGACGGTCTCTATCTTACATTAATTTCGGTTCAGAATTCGGCATTTCAGCAAAATAGTCAAAAAAGTTCAGACGTTCTCTATCTTACATTAATTTCAAAGTAGCGGTTCAGAATTCGGCATTTCAGCAAAATAGTCAAAAAAGTTCAGACGGTCTCTATCTTACATTAATTTCAAAATTCACGGTTCAGAATTCGGCATTTCAGCAAAATAGTCAAAAAAGCTCAGACGGTCTCTATCTTACATTAATTTCAAAGGTCACGGTTCAGAATTCAGCATTTCAGCAAAATAGTCAAAAAAGATCAGACGGTTTATATCTTACATTAATTTCAAAGGTCACGGTTCAGAATTCGGCATTTCAGCAAAATAGTCAAAAAAGTTCAGACGGTCTCTATCTTACATTAATTTCGGTTCAGAATTCGGCATTTCAGCAAAATAGTCAAAAACGTTCAGACGGTCTCTATCTTACATTAATTTCAAAATTCACGGTTCAGAATTCAGCATTTCAGCAAAATAGTCAAAAAAGTTCAGACGGTCTCTATCTTACATTAATTTCAAAGTTCACGGTTCAGAATTCGGCATTTCAGCAAAATAGTCAAAAAAGTTCAGACGGTCTCTATCTTACATTAATTTCGGTTCAGAATTCGGCATTTCAGCAAAATAGTCAAAAAAGTTCAGACCGTCTCTATCTTACATTAATTTCAAAGTTCACGGTTCAGAATTCGGCATTTCAGCAAAATAGTCAAAAAAGTTCAGACGGTCTCTATCTTACATTAATTTCAAAATTCACGGTTCAGAATTCGGCATTTCAGCAAAATAGTCAAAAAAGTTCAGACGGTCTCTATCTTACACTAATTTCAAAGGTCACGGTTCAGAATTCAGCATTTCAGCAAAATAGTCAAAAAAGATCAGACGGTTTATATCTTACATTAATTTCAAAGGTCACGGTTCAGAATTCAGCATTTCAGCAAAATAGTCAAAAAAGTTCAGACGGTCTCTATCTTACATTAATTTCAAAATTCACGGTTCAGAATTCAGCATTTCAGCAAAATAGTCAAAAAAGTTCAGACGGTCTCTATCTTACATTAATTTCAAAATTCACGGTTCAGAATTCAGCATTTCAGCAAAATAGTCAAAAAAGTTCAGACGGTCTCTATCTTACATTAATTTCAAAATTCACGGTTCAGAATTCGGCATTTCAGCAAAATAGTCAAAAAAGTTCAGACGGTCTCTATCTTACATTAATTTCGGTTCAGAATTCGGCATTTCAGCAAAATAGTCAAAAAAGTTCAGACGGTCTCTATCTTACATTAATTTCAAAATTCACGGTTCAGAATTCAGCATTTCAGCAAAATAGTCAAAAAAGTTCAGACGGTCTCTATCTAACATTAATTTCAAAGTTCACGGTTCATAATTCGGCATTTCAGCAAAATAGTCAAAAAAGTTCAGACGGTCTCTATCTTACATTAATTTCGGTTCAGAATTCAGCATTTCAGCAAAATAGTCAAAAAAGTTCAGACGGTCTCTATCTTACATTAATTTCAAAATTCACGGTTCAGAATTCAGCATTTCAGCAAAATAGTCAAAAAAGTTCAGACGGTCTCTATCTTACATTAATTTCAGAGTTCAAGGTTCAGAATTCGGCATTTCAGCAAAATAGTCAAAAAAGTTCAGACGGTCTCTATCTAACATTAATTTCAAAGTTCACGGTTCAGAATTCGGCATTTCAGCAAAATAGTCAAAAAAGTTCAGACGGTCTCTATCTTACATTAATTTCGGTTCAGAATTCGGCATTTCAGCAAAATAGTCAAAAAAGTTCAGACGGTCTCTATCTTACATTAATTTCAAAATTCACGGTTCAGAATTCAGCATTTCAGCAAAATAGTCAAAAAAGTTCAGACGGTCTCTATCTTACATTAATTTCAAAGTTCACGGTTCAGAATTCGGCATTTCAGCAAAATAGCCAAAAAAGTTCAGACGGTCTCTATCTTACATTAATTTCGGTTCAGAATTCGGCATTTCAGCAAAATAGTCAAAAAAGTTCAGACCGTCTCTATCTTACATTAATTTCAAAGTTCACGGTTCAGAATTCGGCATTTCAGCAAAATAGTCAAAAAAGTTCAGACGGTCTCTATCTTACATTAATTTCGGTTCAGAATTCGGCATTTCAGCAAAATAGTCAAAAAAGTTCAGACGGTCTCTTTCTTACATTAATTTCAAAGTTCAGACGGTCTCTATCTTACATTAATTTCAAAGTTCAAGGTTCAGAATTCGCCATTTCAGCAAAATAGTCAAAAAGGTTCAGACGGTCTCTATCTTACATTAATTTCAAAGTTCAAGGTTCAGAATTCGGCATTTCAGCAAAATAGTCAAAAAAGTTCAGACGGTCTCTATCTTACATTAATTTCGGTTCATAATTCGGCATTTCAGCAAAATAGTCAAAAAAGTTCAGACGGTCTCTATCTTACATTAATTTCGGTTCAGAATTCGGCATTTCAGCAAAATAGTCAAAAAAGTTCAGACGGTCTCTATCTTACATTAATTTCAAAATTTACGGTTCAGAATTCGGCATTTCAGCAAAATAGTCAAAAAAGTTCAGACGGTCTCTATCTTACATTAATTTCGGTTCAGAATTCGGCATTTCAGCAAAATAGTCAAAAAAGTTCAGACGTTCTCTATCTTACATTAATTTCAAAGTAGCGGTTCAGAATTCGGCATTTCAGCAAAATAGTCAAAAAAGTTCAGACGGTCTCTATCTTACATTAATTTCAAAATTCACGGTTCAGAATTCAGCATTTCAGCAAAATAGTCAAAAAAGTTCAGACGGTCTCTATCTTACATTAATTTCAGAGTTCAAGGTTCAGAATTCGGCATTTCAGCAAAATAATCAAAAAAGTTCAGACGGTCTCTATCTTACATTAATTTCAAAATTCACGGTTCAGAATTCAGCATTTCAGCAAAATAGTCAAAAAAGTTCAGACGGTCTCTATCTTACATTAATTTCAAAATTCACGGTTCAGAATTCGGCATTTCAGCAAAATAGTCAAAAAAGTTCAGACGGTCTCTATCTTACATTAATTTCGGTTCAGAATTCGGCATTTCAGCAAAATAGTCAAAAAAGTTCAGACGGTCTCTATCTTACATTAATTTCAAAATTCACGGTTCAGAATTCAGCATTTCAGCAAAATAGTCAAAAAAGTTCAGACGGTCTCTATCTAACATTAATTTCAAAGTTCACGGTTCAGAATTCGGCATTTCAGCAAAATAGTCAAAAAAGTTCAGACGGTCTCTATCTTACATTAATTTCGGTTCAGAATTCAGCATTTCAGCAAAATAGTCAAAAAAGTTCAGACGGTCTCTATCTTACATTAATTTCAGAGTTCAAGGTTCAGAATTCGGCATTTCAGCAAAATAGTCAAAAAAGTTCAGACGGTCTCTATCTAACATTAATTTCAAAGTTCACGGTTCAGAATTCGGCATTTCAGCAAAATAGTCAAAAAAGTTCAGACGGTCTCTATCTTACATTAATTTCGGTTCAGAATTCGGCATTTCAGCAAAATAGTCAAAAAAGTTCAGACGGTCTCTATCTTACATTAATTTCAAAATTCACGGTTCAGAATTCAGCATTTCAGCAAAATAGTCAAAAAAGTTCAGACGGTCTCTATCTTACATTAATTTCAAAGTTCACGGTTCAGAATTCGGCATTTCAGCAAAATAGTCAAAAAAGTTCAGACGGTCTCTATCTTACATTAATTTCGGTTCAGAATTCGGCATTTCAGCAAAATAGTCAAAAAAGTTCAGACCGTCTCTATCTTACATTAATTTCAAAGTTCACGGTTCAGAATTCGGCATTTCAGCAAAATAGTCAAAAAAGTTCAGACGGTCTCTATCTTACATTAATTTCGGTTCAGAATTCGGCATTTCAGCAAAATAGTCAAAAAAGTTCAGACGGTCTCTTTCTTACATTAATTTCAAAGTTCAGACGGTCTCTATCTTACATTAATTTCAAAGTTCAAGGTTCAGAATTCGCCATTTCAGCAAAATAGTCAAAAAAGTTCAGACGGTCTCTATCTTACATTAATTTCGGTTCAGAATTCGGCATTTCAGCAAAATAGTCAAAAAAGTTCAGACGGTCTCTATCTTACATTAATTTCGGTTCAGAATTCGGCATTTCAGCAAAATAGTCAAAAAAGTTCAGACGGTCTCTATCTTACATTAATTTCGGTTCAGAATTCGGCATTTCAGCAAAATAGTCAAAAAAGTTCAGAAGTTCTCTATCTTACATTAATTTCAAAGTAGCGGTTCAGAATTCGGCATTTCAGCAAAATAGTCAAAAAAGTTCAGACGGTCTCTATCTTACATTAATTTCAAAATTCACGGTTCAGAATTCAGCATTTCAGCAAAATAGTCAAAAAAGTTCAGACGGTCTCTATCTTACATTAATTTCAGAGTTCAAGGTTCAGAATTCGGCATTTCAGCAAAATAGTCAAAAAAGTTCAGACGGTCTCTATCTTACATTAATTTCAAAATTTACGGTTCAGAATTCGGCATTTCAGCAAAATAGTCAAAAAAGTTCAGACGGTCTCTATCTTACATTAATTTCGGTTCAGAATTCGGCATTTCAGCAAAATAGTCAAAAAAGTTCAGACGGTCTCTATCTTACATTAATTTCAAAATTCACGGTTCAGAATTCAGCATTTCAGCAAAATAGTCAAAAAAGTTCAGACGGTCTCTATCTTACATTAATTTCAAAGTTCACGGTTCAGAATTCGGCATTTCAGCAAAATAGTCAAAAAAGTTCAGACGGTCTCTATCTTACATTAATTTCGGTTCAGAATTCGGCATTTCAGCAAAATAGTCAAAAAAGTTCAGACCGTCTCTATCTTACATTAATTTCAAAGTTCACGGTTCAGAATTCGGCATTTCAGCAAAATAGTCAAAAAAGTTCAGACGGTCTCTAACTTACATTAATTTCGGTTCAGAATTCGGCATTTCAGCAAAATAGTCAAAAAAGTTCAGACGGTCTCTTTCTTACATTAATTTCAAAGTTCAGACGGTCTCTATCTTACATTAATTTCAAAGTTCAAGGTTCAGAATTCGCCATTTCAGCAAAATAGTCAAAAAAGTTCAGACGGTCTCTATCTTACATTAATTTCGGTTCAGAATTCGGCATTTCAGCAAAATAGTCAAAAAAGTTCAGACGGTCTCTATCTTACATTAATTTCAAAATTCACGGTTCAGAATTCAGCATTTCAGCAAAATAGTCAAAAAAGTTCAGACGGTCTCTATCTTACATTAATTTCAAAATTCACGGTTCAGAATTCGGCATTTCAGCAAAATAGTCAAAAAAGTTCAGACGGTCTCTATCTTACATTAATTTCGGTTCAGAATTCGGCATTTCAGCAAAATAGTCAAAAAAGTTCAGACGGTCTCTATCTTACATTAATTTCAAAATTTACGGTTCAGAATTCGGCATTTCAGCAAAAAAGTCAAAAAAGTTCAGACGGTCTCTATCTTACATTAATTTCGGTTCAGAATTCGGCATTTCAGCAAAATAGTCAAAAAAGTTCAGACGGTCTCTATCTTACATTAATTTCAAAGTAGCGGTTCAGAATTCGGCATTTCAGCAAAATAGTCAAAAAAGTTCAGACGGTCTCTATCTAACATTAATTTCAAAGTTCACGGTTCAGAATTCGGCATTTCAGCAAAATAGTCAAAAAAGTTCAGACGGTCTCTATCTTACATTAATTTCGGTTCAGAATTCGGCATTTCAGCAAAATAGTCAAAAAAGTTCAGACGGTCTCTATCTTACATTAATTTCAAAATTCACGGTTCAGAATTCAGCATTTCAGCAAAATAGTCAAAAAAGTTCAGACGGTCTCTATCTTACATTAATTTCAAAGTTCACGGTTCAGAATTCGGCATTTCAGCAAAATAGTCAAAAAAGTTCAGACGGTCTCTATCTTACATTAATTTCGGTTCAGAATTCGGCATTTCAGCAAAATAGTCAAAAAAGTTCAGACCGTCTCTATCTTACATTAATTTCAAAGTTCACGGTTCAGAATTCGGCATTTCAGCAAAATATTCAAAAAAGTTCAGACGGTCTCTAACTTACATTAATTTCGGTTCAGAATTCGGCATTTCAGCAAAATAGTCAAAAAAGTTCAGACGGTCTCTTTCTTACATTAATTTCAAAGTTCAAGGTTCAGAATTCGCCATTTCAGCAAAATAGTCAAAAAAGTTCAGACGGTCTCTATCTTACATTAATTTCGGTTCAGAATTCGGCATTTCAGAAAAATAGTCAAAAAAGTTCAGACGGTCTCTATCTTACATTAATTTCAAAATTCACGGTTCAGAATTCAGCATTTCAGCAAAATAGTCAAAAAAGTTCAGACGGTCTCTATCTTACATTAATTTCAAAATTCACGGTTCAGAATTCAGCATTTCAGCAAAATAGTCAAAAAAGTTCAGACGGTCTCTATCTTACATTAATTTCAAAATTCACGGTTCAGAATTCAGCATTTCAGCAAAATAGTCAAAAAAGTTCAGACGGTCTCTATCTTACATTAATTTCGGTTCAGAATTCGGCATTTCAGCAAAATAGTCAAAAAAGTTCAGACGGTCTCTATCTTACATTAATTTCAAAATTCACGGTTCAGAATTCAGCATTTCAGCAAAGTGGTCAAAAAAGTTCAGACGGTCTCTATCTTACATTAATTTCAAAGTTCACGGTTCAGAATTCGGCATTTCAGCAAAATAGTCAAAAAAGTTCAGACGGTCTCTATCTTACATTAATTTCGGTTCAGAATTCGGCATTTCAGCAAAATAGTCAAAAAAGTTCAGACCGTCTCTATCTTACATTAATTTCAAAGTTCACGGTTCAGAATTCGGCATTTCAGCAAAATAGTCAAAAAAGTTCAGACGGTCTCTATCTTACATTAATTTCAAAATTCACGGTTCAGAATTCGGCATTTCAGCAAAATAGTCAAAAAAGTTCAGACGGTCTCTATCTTACATTAATTTCAAAGGTCACGGTTCAGAATTCAGCATTTCAGCAAAATATTCAAAAAAGTTCAGACGGTCTCTATCTTACATTAATTTCAAAATTCACGGTTCAGAATTCAGCATTTCAGCAAAATAGTCAAAAAAGTTCAGACGGTCTCTATCTTACATTAATTTCAAAATTCACGGTTCAGAATTCAGCATTTCAGCAAAATAGTCAAAAAAGTTCAGACGGTCTCTATCTTACATTAATTTCAAAATTCACGGTTCAGAATTCAGCATTTCAGCAAAATAGTCAAAAAAGTTCACACGGTCTCTATCTTACATTAATTTCAAAATTCACGGTTCAGAATTCAGCATTTCAGCAAAATAGTCAAAAAAGTTCAGACGGTCTCTATCTTACATTAATTTCGGTTCAGAATTCGGCATTTCAGCAAAATAGTCAAAAAAGTTCACACGGTCTCTTTCTTACATTAATTTCAAAGTTCAGACGGTCTCTATCTTACATTAATTTCAAAATTCACGGTTCAGAATTCAGCATTTCAGCAAAATAGTCAAAAAAGTTCAGACGGTCTCTATCTTACATTAATTTCAAAGGTCACGGTTCAGAATTCAGCATTTCAGCAAAATAGTCAAAAAAGATCAGACGGTTTATATCTTACATTAATTTCAAAGGTCACGGTTCAGAATTCAGCATTTCAGCAAAATAGTCAAAAAAGTTCAGACGGTCTCTATCTTACATTAATTTCAAAATTCACGGTTCAGAATTCAGCATTTCAGCAAAATAGTCAAAAAAGTTCAGACGGTCTCTATCTTACATTAATTTCAGAGTTCAAGGTTCAGAATTCGGCATTTCAGCAAAATAGTCAAAAAAGTTCAGACGGTCTCTATCTAACATTAATTTCAAAGTACACGGTTCAGAATTCGGCATTTCAGCAAAATAGTCAAAAAAGTTCAGACGGTCTCTATCTTACATTAATTTCGGTTCAGAATTCAGCTTTTCAGCAAAATAGTCAAAAAAGTTCAGACGGTCTCTATCTTACATTAATTTCAAAATTCACGGTTCAGAATTCAGCATTTCAGCAAAATAGTCAAAAAAGTTCAGACGGTCTCTATCTTACATTAATTTCAGAGTTCAAGGTTCAGAATTCGGCATTTCAACAAAATAGTCAAAAAAGTTCAGACGGTCTCTATCTAACATTAATTTCAAAGTTCACGGTTCAGAATTCGGCATTTCAGCAAAATAGTCAAAAAAGTTCAGACGGTCTCTATCTTACATTAATTTCGGTTCAGAATTCGGCATTTCAGCAAAATAGTCAAAAAAGTTCAGACGGTCTCTTTCTTACATTAATTTCAAAGTTCAGACGGTCTCTATCTTACATTAATTTCAAAGTTCAAGGTTCAGAATTCGGCATTTCAGCAAAATAGTCAAAAAAGTTCAGACGGTCTCTATCTTACATTTATTTCGGTTCAGAATTCGGCATTTCAGCAAAATAGTCAAAAAAGTTCAGACGGTCTCTATCTTACATTAATTTCAAAATTTACGGTTCAGAATTCGGCATTTCAGCAAAAAAGTCAAAAAAGTTCAGACGGTCTCTATCTTACATTAATTTCGGTTCAGAATTCGGCATTTCAGCAAAATAGTCAAAAAAGTTCAGACGGTCTCTATCTTACATTAATTTCAAAGTAGCGGTTCAGAATTCGGCATATCAGCAAAATAGTCAAAAAAGTTCAGACGGTCTCTATCTTACATTAATTTCAAAATTCACGGTTCAGAATTCAGCATTTCAGCAAAATAGTCAAAAACGTTCAGACGGTCTCTATCTTACATTAATTTCAAAATTCACGGTTCAGAATTCAGCATTTCAGCAAAATAGTCAAAAATTTCAGACGGTCTCTATCTTACATTAATTTCAAAATTCACGGTTCAGAATTCAGCATTTCAGCAAAATAGTCAAAAAAGTTCAGACGGTCTCTATCTTACATTAATTTCAGAGTCCAAGGTTCAGAATTCGGCATTTCAGCAAAATAGTCAAAAAAGTTCAGACGGTCTCTATCTTACATTAATTTCAAAATTTACGGTTCAGAATTCGGCATTTCAGCAAAAAAGTCAAAAAAGTTCAGACGGTCTCTATCTTACATTAATTTCGGTTCAGAATTCGGCATTTCAGCAAAATAGTCAAAAAAGTTCAGACGGTCTCTATCTTACATTAATTTCAAAGTAGCGGTTCAGAATTCGGCATTTCAGCAAAATAGTCAAAAAAGTTCAGACGGTCTCTATCTTACATTAATTTCAAAATTCACGGTTCAGAATTCGGCATTTCAGCAAAATAGTCAAAAAAGTTCAGACGGTCTCTATCTTACATTAATTTCAAAGGTCACGGTTCAGAATTCAGCATTTCAGCAAAATAGTCAAAAAAGTTCAGACGGTCTCTATCTTACATTAATTTCAAAATTCACGGTTCAGAATTCAGCATTTCAGCAAAATAGTCAAAAAAGTTCAGACGGTCTCTATCTTACATTAATTTCAGAGTTCAAGGTTCAGAATTCGGCATTTCAGCAAAATAGTCAAAAAAGTTCAGACGGTCTCTATCTAACATTAATTTCAAAGTTCACGGTTCAGAATTCGGCATTTCAGCAAAATAGTCAAAAAAGTTCAGACGGTCTCTATCTTACATTAATTTCGGTTCAGAATTCGGCATTTCAGCAAAATAGTCAAAAACGTTCAGACGGTCTCTATCTTACATTAATTTCAAAATTCACGGTTCAGAATTCAGCATTTCAGCAAAATAGTCAAAAAAGTTCAGACGGTCTCTATCTTACATTAATTTCAAAGTTCACGGTTCAGAATTCGGCATTTCAGCAAAATAGTCAAAAAAGTTCAGACGGTCTCTATCTTACATTAATTTCGGTTCAGAAATCGGCATTTCAGCAAAATAGTCAAAAATGTTCAGACCGTCTCTATCTTACACTAATTTCAAAGGTCACGGTTCAGAATTCAGCATTTCAGCAAAATAGTCAAAAAAGATCAGACGGTTTATATCTTACATTAATTTCAAAGGTCACGGTTCAGAATTCAGCATTTCAGCAAAATAGTCAAAAAAGTTCAGACGGTCTCTATCTTACATTAATTTCAAAATTCACGGTTCAGAATTCAGCATTTCAGCAAAATAGTCAAAAAAGTTCAGACGGTCTCTATCTTACATTAATTTCAAAATTCACGGTTCAGAATTCAGCATTTCAGCAAAATAGTCAAAAAAGTTCAGACGGTCTCTATCTTACATTAATTTCAAAATTCACGGTTCAGAATTCAGCATTTCAGCAAAATAGTCAAAAAAGTTAGGTCTCTATCTTACATTAATTTCAAAATTCACGGTTCAGAATTCAGAATTTCAGCAAAATAGTCAAAAAAGTTCAGACGGTCTCTATCTTACATTAATTTCAAAATTCACGGTTCAGAATTCAGCATTTCAGCAAAATAGTCAAAAAAGTTAGGTCTCTATCTTACATTAATTTCAAAATTCACGGTTCAGAATTCAGCATTTCAGCAAAATAGTCAAAAAAGTTCAGACGGTCTCTATCTTACATTAATTTCAAAATTCACGGTTCAGAATTCAGCATTTCAGCAAAATAGTCAAAAAAGTTCAGACGGTCTCTATCTTACATTAATTTCAAAATTCACGGTTCAGAATTCAGCATTTCAGCAAAATAGTCAAAAAAGTTCAGACGGTCTCTATCTTACATTAATTTCGGTTCAGAATTCGGCATTTCAGCAAAATAGTCAAAAAAGTTCACACGGTCTCTTTCTTACATTAATTTCAAAGTTCAGACGGTCTCTATCTTACATTAATTTCAAAGTTCAAGGTTCAGAATTCGGCATTTCAGCAAAATAGTCAAAAAAGTTCAGACGGTCTCTATCTTACATTAATTTCGGTTCAGAATTCGGCATTTCAGCAAAATAGTCAAAAAAGTTCAGACGGTCTCTATCTTACATTAATTTCAAAATTTACGGTTCAGAATTCGGCATTTCAGCAAAATAGTCAAAAAAGTTCAGACGGTCTCTATCTTACATTAATTTCAAAATTCACGGTTCAGAATTCAGCATTTCAGCAAAATAGTCAAAAAAGTTCAGACGGTCTCTATCTAACATTAATTTCAAAGTTCACGGTTCAGAATTCGGCATTTCAGCAAAATAGTCAAAAAAGTTCAGACGGTCTCTATCTTACATTAATTTCGGTTCAGAATTCAGCATTTCAGCAAAATAGTCAAAAAAGTTCAGACGGTCTCTATCTTACATTAATTTCAAAATTCACGGTTCAGAATTCAGCATTTCAGCAAAATAGTCAAAAAAGTTCAGACGGTCTCTATCTTACATTAATTTCAGAGTTCAAGGTTCAGAATTCGGCATTTCAGCAAAATAGTCAAAAAAGTTCAGACGGTCTCTATCTAACATTAATTTCAAAGTTCACGGTTCAGAATTCGGCATTTCAGCAAAATAGTCAAAAAAGTTCAGACGGTCTCTATCTTACATTAATTTCGGTTCAGAATTCGGCATTTCAGCAAAATAGTCAAAAAAGTTCAGACGGTCTCTATCTTACATTAATTTCAAAATTCACGGTTCAGAATTCAGCATTTCAGCAAAATAGTCAAAAAAGTTCAGACGGTCTCTATCTTACATTAATTTCAAAGTTCACGGTTCAGAATTCGGCATTTCAGCAAAATAGTCAAAAAAGTTCAGACGGTCTCTATCTTACATTAATTTCGGTTCAGAATTCGGCATTTCAGCAAAATAGTCAAAAAAGTTCAGACCGTCTCTATCTTACATTAATTTCAAAGTTCACGGTTCAGAATTCGGCATTTCAGCAAAATAGTCAAAAAAGTTCAGACGGTCTCTATCTTACATTAATTTCGGTTCAGAATTCGGCATTTCAGCAAAATAGTCAAAAAAGTTCAGACGGTCTCTTTCTTACATTAATTTCAAAGTTCAGACGGTCTCTATCTTACATTAATTTCAAAGTTCAAGGTTCAGAATTCGCCATTTCAGCAAAATAGTCAAAAAAGTTCAGACGGTCTCTATCTTACATTAATTTCAAAATTCACGGTTCAGAATTCAGCATTTCAGCAAAATAGTCAAAAACGTTCAGACGGTCTCTATCTTACATTAATTTCGGTTCAGAATTCGGCATTTCAGCAAAATAGTCAAAAAAGTTCAGACGGTCTCTATCTTACATTAATTTCAAAATTTACGGTTCAGAATTCGGCATTTCAGCAAAATAGTCAAAAAAGTTCAGACGGTCTCTATCTTACATTAATTTCAAAATTCACGGTTCAGAATTCAGCATTTCAGCAAAATAGTCAAAAAAGTTCAGACGGTCTCTATCTAACATTAATTTCAAAGTTCACGGTTCAGAATTCGGCATTTCAGCAAAATAGTCAAAAAAGTTCAGACGGTCTCTATCTTACATTAATTTCGGTTCAGAATTCAGCATTTCAGCAAAATAGTCAAAAAAGTTCAGACGGTCTCTATCTTACATTAATTTCAAAATTCACGGTTCAGAATTCAGCATTTCAGCAAAATAGTCAAAAAAGTTCAGACGGTCTCTATCTTACATTAATTTCAGAGTTCAAGGTTCAGAATTCGGCATTTCAGCAAAATAGTCAAAAAAGTTCAGACGGTCTCTATCTAACATTAATTTCAAAGTTCACGGTTCAGAATTCGGCATTTCAGCAAAATAGTCAAAAAAGTTCAGACGGTCTCTATCTTACATTAATTTCGGTTCAGAATTCGGCATTTCAGCAAAATAGTCAAAAAAGTTCAGACGGTCTCTATCTTACATTAATTTCAAAATTCACGGTTCAGAATTCAGCATTTCAGCAAAATAGTCAAAAAAGTTCAGACGGTCTCTATCTTACATTAATTTCAAAGTTCACGGTTCAGAATTCGGCATTTCAGCAAAATAGTCAAAAAAGTTCAGACGGTCTCTATCTTACATTAATTTCGGTTCAGAATTCGGCATTTCAGCAAAATAGTCAAAAAAGTTCAGACGGTCTCTATCTTACATTAATTTCAAAGTTCACGGTTCAGAATTCGGCATTTCAGCAAAATAGTCAAAAAAGTTCAGACGGTCTCTATCTTACATTAATTTCGGTTCAGAATTCGGCATTTCAGCAAAATAGTCAAAAAAGTTCAGACCGTCTCTATCTTACATTAATTTCAAAGTTCACGGTTCAGAATTCGGCATTTCAGCAAAATAGTCAAAAAAGTTCAGACGGTCTCTATCTTACATTAATTTCGGTTCAGAATTCGGCATTTCAGCAAAATAGTCAAAAAAGTTCAGACGGTCTCTTTCTTACATTAATTTCAAAGTTCAGACGGTCTCTATCTTACATTAATTTCAAAGTTCAAGGTTCAGAATTCGCCATTTCAGCAAAATAGTCAAAAAAGTTCAGACGGTCTCTATCTTACATTAATTTCAAAATTCACGGTTCAGAATTCAGCATTTCAGCAAAATAGTCAAAAACGTTCAGACGGTCTCTATCTTACATTAATTTCGGTTCAGAATTCGGCATTTCAGCAAAATAGTCAAAAAAGTTCAGACGGTCTCTATCTTACATTAATTTCAAAATTTACGGTTCAGAATTCGGCATTTCAGCAAAATAGTCAAAAAAGTTCAGACGGTCTCTATCTTACATTAATTTCAAAATTCACGGTTCAGAATTCAGCATTTCAGCAAAATAGTCAAAAAAGTTCAGACGGTCTCTATCTAACATTAATTTCAAAGTTCACGGTTCAGAATTCGGCATTTCAGCAAAATAGTCAAAAAAGTTCAGACGGTCTCTATCTTACATTAATTTCGGTTCAGAATTCAGCATTTCAGCAAAATAGTCAAAAAAGTTCAGACGGTCTCTATCTTACATTAATTTCAAAATTCACGGTTCAGAATTCAGCATTTCAGCAAAATAGTCAAAAAAGTTCAGACGGTCTCTATCTTACATTAATTTCAGAGTTCAAGGTTCAGAATTCGGCATTTCAGCAAAATAGTCAAAAAAGTTCAGACGGTCTCTATCTAACATTAATTTCAAAGTTCACGGTTCAGAATTCGGCATTTCAGCAAAATAGTCAAAAAAGTTCAGACGGTCTCTATCTTACATTAATTTCGGTTCAGAATTCGGCATTTCAGCAAAATAGTCAAAAAAGTTCAGACGGTCTCTATCTTACATTAATTTCAAAATTCACGGTTCAGAATTCAGCATTTCAGCAAAATAGTCAAAAAAGTTCAGACGGTCTCTATCTTACATTAATTTCAAAGTTCACGGTTCAGAATTCGGCATTTCAGCAAAATAGTCAAAAAAGTTCAGACGGTCTCTATCTTACATTAATTTCGGTTCAGAATTCGGCATTTCAGCAAAATAGTCAAAAAAGTTCAGACCGTCTCTATCTTACATTAATTTCAAAGTTCACGGTTCAGAATTCGGCATTTCAGCAAAATAGTCAAAAAAGTTCAGACGGTCTCTATCTTACATTAATTTCGGTTCAGAATTCGGCATTTCAGCAAAATAGTCAAAAAAGTTCAGACGGTCTCTTTCTTACATTAATTTCAAAGTTCAGACGGTCTCTATCTTACATTAATTTCAAAGTTCAAGGTTCAGAATTCGCCATTTCAGCAAAATAGTCAAAAAAGTTCAGACGGTCTCTATCTTACATTAATTTCAAAATTCACGGTTCAGAATTCAGCATTTCAGCAAAATAGTCAAAAACGTTCAGACGGTCTCTATCTTACATTAATTTCAAAATTCACGGTTCAGAATTCAGCATTTCAGCAAAATAGTCAAAAATTTCAGACGGTCTCTATCTTACATTAATTTCAAAATTCACGGTTCAGAATTCAGCATTTCAGCAAAATAGTCAAAAAAGTTCAGACGGTCTCTATCTTACAGTAATTTCAGAGTCCAAGGTTCAGAATTCGGCATTTCAGCAAAATAGTCAAAAAAGTTCAGACGGTCTCTATCTTACATTAATTTCAAAATTTACGGTTCAGAATTCGGCATTTCAGCAAAAAGTCAAAAAAGTTCAGACGGTCTCTATCTTACATTAATTTCGGTTCAGAATTCGGCATTTCAGCAAAATAGTCAAAAAAGTTCAGACGGTCTCTATCTTACATTAATTTCAAAGTAGCGGTTCAGAATTCGGCATTTCAGCAAAATAGTCAAAAAAGTTCAGACGGTCTCTATCTTACATTAATTTCAAAATTCACGGTTCAGAATTCGGCATTTCAGCAAAATAGTCAAAAAAGTTCAGACGGTCTCTATCTTACATTAATTTCAAAATTCACGGTTCAGAATTCAGCATTTCAGCAAAATAGTCAAAAAAGTTCAGACGGTCTCTATCTTACATTAATTTCAAAATTCACGGTTCAGAATTCAGCATTTCAGCAAAATAGTCAAAAAAGTTCAGACGGTCTCTATCTTACATTAATTTCAAAGGTCACGGTTCAGAATTCAGCATTTCAGCAAAATAGTCAAAAAAGTTCAGACGGTCTCTATCTAACATTAATTTCAAAGTTCACGGTTCAGAATTCGGCATTTCAGCAAAATAGTCAAAAAAGTTCAGACGGTCTCTATCTTACATTAATTTCGGTTCAGAATTCGTTATTTCAGCAAAATAGTCAAAAAAGTTCAGACGGTCTCTATCTTACATTAATTTCAAAATTCACGGTTCAGAATTCAGCATTTCAGCAAAGTAGTCAAAAACGTTCAGACGGTCTCTATCTTAAATTAATTTCAAAGTTCACGGTTCAGAATTCGGCATTTCAGCAAAATAGTCAAAAAAGTTCAGACGGTCTCTATCTTACATTAATTTCGGTTCAGAATTCGGCATTTCAGCAAAATAGTCAAAAAAGTTCAGACCGTCTCTATCTTACATTAATTTCAAAGTTCACGGTTCAGAATTCGGCATTTCAGCAAAATAGTCAAAAAAGTTCAGACGGTCTCTATCTTACATTAATTTCAAAATTCACGGTTCAGAATTCGGCATTTCAGCAAAATAGTCAAAAAAGTTCAGACGGTCTCTATCTTACATTAATTTCAAAGGTCACGGTTCAGAATTCAGCATTTCAGCAAAATAGTCAAAAAAGTTCAGACGGTCTCTATCTTACATTAATTTCAAAATTCACGGTTCAGAATTCAGCATTTCAGCAAAATAGTCAAAAAAGTTCAGACGGTCTCTATCTTACATTAATTTCAAAATTCACGGTTCAGAATTCAGCATTTCAGCAAAATAGTCAAAAAATTCAGACGGTCTCTATCTTACATTAATTTCAGAGTTCAAGGTTCAGAATTCGGCATTTCAGCAAAATAGTCAAAAAAGTTCAGACGGTCTCTATCTAACATTAATTTCAAAGTTCACGGTTCAGAATTCGGCATTTCAGCAAAATAGTCAAAAAAGTTCAAACGGTCTCTATCTTACATTAATTTCGGTTCAGAAATCGGCATTTCAGCAAAATAGTCAAAAACGTTCAGACGGTCTCTATCTTACATTAATTTCAAAATTCACGGTTCAGAATTCAGCATTTCAGCAAAATAGTCAAAAAAGTTCAGACGGTCTCTATCTTACATTAATTTCAAAGTTCACGGTTCAGAATTCGGCATTTCAGCAAAATAGTCAAAAAAGTTCAGACGGTCTCTATCTTACATTAATTTCGGTTCAGAATTCGGCATTTCAGCAAAATAGTCAAAAAAGTTCAGACCGTCTCTATCTTACATTAATTTCAAAGTTCACGGTTCAGAATTCGGCATTTCAGCAAAATAGTCAAAAAAGTTCAGACGGTCTCTATCTTACATTAATTTCAAAATTCACGGTTCAGAATTCGGCATTTCAGCAAAATAGTCAAAAAAGTTCAGACGGTCTCTATCTTACACTAATTTCAAAGGTCACGGTTCAGAATTCAGCATTTCAGCAAAATAGTCAAAAAAGATCAGACGGTTTATATCTTACATTAATTTCAAAGGTCACGGTTCAGAATTCAGCATTTCAGCAAAATAGTCAAAAAAGTTCAGACGGTCTCTATCTTACATTAATTTCAAAATTCACGGTTCAGAATTCAGCATTTCAGCAAAATAGTCAAAAAAGTTAGGTCTCTATCTTACATTAATTTCAAAATTCACGGTTCAGAATTCAGCATTTCAGCAAAATAGTCAAAAAAGTTCAGACGGTCTCTATCTTACATTAATTTCAAAATTCACGGTTCAGAATTCAGCATTTCAGCAAAATAGTCAAAAAAGTTCAGACGGTCTCTATCTTACATTAATTTCAAAATTCACGGTTCAGAATTCAGCATTTCAGCAAAATAGTCAAAAAAGTTCAGACGGTCTCTATCTTACATTAATTTCGGTTCAGAATTCGGCATTTCAGCAAAATAGTCAAAAAAGTTCACACGGTCTCTTTCTTACATTAATTTCAAAGTTCAGACGGTCTCTATCTTACATTAATTTCAAAGTTCAAGGTTCAGAATTCGGCATTTCAGCAAAATAGTCAAAAAAGTTCAGACGGTCTCTATCTTACATTAATTTCAAAATTTACGGTTCAGAATTCGGCATTTCAGCAAAATAGTCAAAAAAGTTCAGACGGTCTCTATCTTACATTAATTTCAAAATTCACGGTTCAGAATTCAGCATTTCAGCAAAATAGTCAAAAAAGTTCAGACGGTCTCTATCTAACATTAATTTCAAAGTTCACGGTTCAGAATTCGGCATTTCAGCAAAATTGTCAAAAAAGTTCAGACGGTCTCTATCTTACATTAATTTCGGTTCAGAATTCAGCATTTCAGCAAAATAGTCAAAAAAGTTCAGACGGTCTCTATCTTACATTAATTTCAAAATTCACGGTTCAGAATTCAGCATTTCAGCAAAATAGTCAAAAAAGTTCAGACGGTCTCTATCTTACATTAATTTCAAAATTCACGGTTCAGAATTCGGCATTTCAGCAAAATAGTCAAAAAAGTTCAGACGGTCTCTATCTAACATTAATTTCAAAGTTCACGGTTCAGAATTCGGCATTTCAGCAAAATAGTCAAAAAAGTTCAAACGGTCTCTATCTTACATTAATTTCGGTTCAGAATTCGGCATTTCAGCAAAATAGTCAAAAAAGTTCAGACGGTCTCTATCTTACATTAATTTCAAAATTCACGGTTCAGAATTCAGCATTTCAGCAAAATAGTCAAAAAAGTTCAGACGGTCTCTATCTTACATTAATTTCAAAGTTCACGGTTCAGAATTCGGCATTTCAGCAAAATAGTCAAAAAAGTTCAGACCGTCTCTATCTTACATTAATTTCAAAGTTCACGGTTCAGAATTCGGCATTTCAGCAAAATAGTCAAAAAAGTTCAGACGGTCTCTATCTTACATTAATTTCGGTTCAGAATTCGGCATTTCAGCAAAATAGTCAAAAAAGTTCAGACGGTCTCTATCTTACATTAATTTCGGTTCAGAATTCGGCATTTCAGCAAAATAGTCAAAAAAGTTCAGACCGTCTCTATCTTACATTAATTTCAAAGTTCACGGTTCAGAATTCGGCATTTCAGCAAAATAGTCAAAAAAGTTCAGACGGTCTCTATCTTACATTAATTTCAAAATTCACGGTTCAGAATTCGGCATTTCAGCAAAATAGTCAAAAAAGTTCAGACGGTCTCTATCTTACATTAATTTCAAAGGTCACGGTTCAGAATTCAGCATTTCAGCAAAATAGTCAAAAAAGTTCAGACGGTCTCTATCTTACATTAATTTCAAAATTCACGGTTCAGAATTCAGCATTTCAGCAAAATAGTCAAAAAAGTTCAGACGGTCTCTATCTTACATTAATTTCAAAATTCACGGTTCAGAATTCAGCATTTCAGCAAAATAGTCAAAAAATTCAGACGGTCTCTATCTTACATTAATTTCAGAGTTCAAGGTTCAGAATTCGGCATTTCAGCAAAATAGTCAAAAAAGTTCAGACGGTCTCTATCTAACATTAATTTCAAAGTTCACGGTTCAGAATTCGGCATTTCAGCAAAATAGTCAAAAAAGTTCAGACGGTCTCTATCTTACATTAATTTCGGTTCAGAATTCGGCATTTCAGCAAAATAGTCAAAAACGTTCAGACGGTCTCTATCTTACATTAATTTCAAAATTCACGGTTCAGAATTCAGCATTTCAGCAAAATAGTCAAAAAAGTTCAGACGGTCTCTATCTTACATTAATTTCAAAGTTCACGGTTCAGAATTCGGCATTTCAGCAAAATAGTCAAAAAAGTTCAGACGGTCTCTATCTTACATTAATTTCGGTTCAGAATTCGGCATTTCAGCAAAATAGTCAAAAAAGTTCAGACCGTCTCTATCTTACATTAATTTCAAAGTTCACGGTTCAGAATTCGGCATTTCAGCAAAATAGTCAAAAAAGTTCAGACGGTCTCTATTTTACATTAATTTCAAAATTCACGGTTCAGAATTCGGCATTTCAGCAAAATAGTCAAAAAAGTTCAGACGGTCTCTATCTTACACTAATTTCAAAGGTCACGGTTCAGAATTCAGCATTTCAGCAAAATAGTCAAAAAAGATCAGACGGTTTATATCTTACATTAATTTCAAAGGTCACGGTTCAGAATTCAGCATTTCAGCAAAATAGTCAAAAAAGTTCAAACGGTCTCTATCTTACATTAATTTCAAAATTCACGGTTCAGAATTCAGCATTTCAGCAAAATAGTCAAAAAAGTTCAGACGGTCTCTATCTTACATTAATTTCAAAATTCACGGTTCAGAATTCAGCATTTCAGCAAAATAGTCAAAAAAGTTCAGACGGTCTCTATCTTACATTAATTTCAAAATTCACGGTTCAGAATTCAGCATTTCAGCAAAATAGTCAAAAAAGTTAGGTCTCTATCTTACATTAATTTCAAAATTCACGGTTCAGAATTCAGAATTTCAGCAAAATAGTCAAAAAAGTTCAGACGGTCTCTATCTTACATTAATTTCAAAATTCACGGTTCAGAATTCAGCATTTCAGCAAAATAGTCAAAAAAGTTAGGTCTCTATCTTACATTAATTTCAAAATTCACGGTTCAGAATTCAGCATTTCAGCAAAATAGTCAAAAAAGTTCAGACGGTCTCTATCTTACATTAATTTCAAAATTCACGGTTCAGAATTCAGCATTTCAGCAAAATAGTCAAAAAAGTTCAGACGGTCTCTATCTTACATTAATTTCAAAATTCACGGTTCAGAATTCAGCATTTCAGCAAAATAGTCAAAAAAGTTAGGTCTCTATCTTACATTAATTTCAAAATTCACGGTTCAGAATTCAGAATTTCAGCAAAATAGTCAAAAAAGTTCAGACGGTCTCTATCTTACATTAATTTCAAAATTCACGGTTCAGAATTCAGCATTTCAGCAAAATAGTCAAAAAAGTTAGGTCTCTATCTTACATTAATTTCAAAATTCACGGTTCAGAATTCAGCATTTCAGCAAAATAGTCAAAAAAGTTCAGACGGTCTCTATCTTACATTAATTTCAAAATTCACGGTTCAGAATTCAGCATTTCAGCAAAATAGTCAAAAAAGTTCAGACGGTCTCTATCTTACATTAATTTCGGTTCAGAATTCGGCATTTCAGCAAAATAGTCAAAAAAGTTCACACGGTCTCTTTCTTACATTAATTTCAAAGTTCAGACGGTCTCTATCTTACATTAATTTCAAAGTTCAAGGTTCAGAATTCGGCATTTCAGCAAAATAGTCAAAAAAGTTCAGACGGTCTCTATCTTACATTAATTTCAAAATTTACGGTTCAGAATTCGGCATTTCAGCAAAATAGTCAAAAAAGTTCAGACGGTCTCTATCTTACATTAATTTCAAAATTCACGGTTCAGAATTCAGCATTTCAGCAAAATAGTCAAAAAAGTTCAGACGGTCTCTATCTAACATTAATTTCAAAGTTCACGGTTCAGAATTCGGCATTTCAGCAAAATAGTCAAAAAAGTTCAGACGGTCTCTATCTTACATTAATTTCGGTTCAGAATTCAGCATTTCAGCAAAATAGTCAAAAAAGTTCAGACGGTCTCTATCTTACATTAATTTCAAAATTCACGGTTCAGAATTCAGCATTTCAGCAAAATAGTCAAAAAAGTTCAGACGGTCTCTATCTTACATTAATTTCAGAGTTCAAGGTTCAGAATTCGGCATTTCAGCAAAATAGTCAAAAAAGTTCAGACGGTCTCTATCTAACATTAATTTCAAAGTTCACGGTTCAGAATTCGGCATTTCAGCAAAATAGTCAAAAAAGTTCAGACGGTCTCTATCTTACATTAATTTCGGTTCAGAATTCGGCATTTCAGCAAAATAGTCAAAAAAGTTCAGACGGTCTCTATCTTACATTAATTTCAAAATTCACGGTTCAGAATTCAGCATTTCAGCAAAATAGTCAAAAAAGTTCAGACGGTCTCTATCTTACATTAATTTCAAAGTTCACGGTTCAGAATTCGGCATTTCAGCAAAATAGTCAAAAAAGTTCAGACCGTCTCTATCTTACATTAATTTCAAAGTTCACGGTTCAGAATTCGGCATTTCAGCAAAATAGTCAAAAAAGTTCAGACGGTCTCTATCTTACATTAATTTCGGTTCAGAATTCGGCATTTCAGCAAAATAGTCAAAAAAGTTCAGACGGTCTCTTTCTTACATTAATTTCAAAGTTCAGACGGTCTCTATCTTACATTAATTTCAAAGTTCAAGGTTCAGAATTCGCCATTTCAGCAAAATAGTCAAAAAAGTTCAGACGGTCTCTATCTTACATTAATTTCGGTTCAGAATTCGGCATTTCAGCAAAATAGTCAAAAAAGTTCAGACGGTCTCTATCTTACATTAATTTCGGTTCAGAATTCGGCATTTCAGCAAAATAGTCAAAAAAGTTCAGACGGTCTCTATCTTACATTAATTTCAAAATTCACGGTTCAGAATTCAGCATTTCAGCAAAATAGTCAAAAAAGTTCAGACGGTCTCTATCTAACATTAATTTCAAAGTTCACGGTTCAGAATTCGGCATTTCAGCAAAATAGTCAAAAAAGTTCAGACGGTCTCTATCTTACATTAATTTCGGTTCAGAATTCAGCATTTCAGCAAAATAGTCAAAAAAGTTCAGACGGTCTCTATCTTACATTAATTTCAAAATTCACGGTTCAGAATTCAGCATTTCAGCAAAATAGTCAAAAAAGTTCAGACGGTCTCTATCTTACATTAATTTCAGAGTTCAAGGTTCAGAATTCGGCATTTCAGCAAAATAGTCAAAAAAGTTCAGACGGTCTCTATCTAACATTAATTTCAAAGTTCACGGTTCAGAATTCGGCATTTCAGCAAAATAGTCAAAAAAGTTCAGACGGTCTCTATCTTACATTAATTTCGGTTCAGAATTCGGCATTTCAGCAAAATAGTCAAAAAAGTTCAGACGGTCTCTATCTTACATTAATTTCAAAATTCACGGTTCAGAATTCAGCATTTCAGCAAAATAGTCAAAAAAGTTCAGACGGTCTCTATCTTACATTAATTTCAAAGTTCACGGTTCAGAATTCGGCATTTCAGCAAAATAGTCAAAAAAGTTCAGACGGTCTCTATCTTACATTAATTTCGGTTCAGAATTCGGCATTTCAGCAAAATAGTCAAAAAAGTTCAGACCGTCTCTATCTTACATTAATTTCAAAGTTCACGGTTCAGAATTCGGCATTTCAGCAAAATAGTCAAAAAAGTTCAGACGGTCTCTATCTTACATTAATTTCGGTTCAGAATTCGGCATTTCAGCAAAATAGTCAAAAAAGTTCAGACGGTCTCTTTCTTACATTAATTTCAAAGTTCAGACGGTCTCTATCTTACATTAATTTCAAAGTTCAAGGTTCAGAATTCGCCATTTCAGCAAAATAGTCAAAAAAGTTCAGACGGTCTCTATCTTACATTAATTTCGGTTCAGAATTCGGCATTTCAGCAAAATAGTCAAAAAAGTTCAGACGGTCTCTATCTTACATTAATTTCGGTTCAGAATTCGGCATTTCAGCAAAATAGTCAAAAAAGTTCAGACGGTCTCTATCTTACATTAATTTCGGTTCAGAATTCGGCATTTCAGCAAAATAGTCAAAAAAGTTCAGACGGTCTCTATCTTACATTAATTTCAAAATTTACGGTTCAGAATTCGGCATTTCAGCAAAATAGTCAAAAAAGTTCAGACGGTCTCTATCTTACATTAATTTCGGTTCAGAATTCGGCATTTCAGCAAAATAGTCAAAAAAGTTCAGACGTTCTCTATCTTACATTAATTTCAAAGTAGCGGTTCAGAATTCGGCATTTCAGCAAAATAGTCAAAAAAGTTCAGACGGTCTCTATCTTACATTAATTTCAAAATTCACGGTTCAGAATTCAGCATTTCAGCAAAATAGTCAAAAAAGTTCAGACGGTCTCTATCTTACATTAATTTCAAAATTCACGGTTCAGAATTCAGCATTTCAGCAAAATAGTCAAAAAAGTTCAGACGGTCTCTATCTTACATTAATTTCAAAATTCACGGTTCAGAATTCAGCATTTCAGCAAAATAGTCAAAAAAGTTCAGACGGTCTCTATCTTACATTAATTTCAGAGTTCAAGGTTCAGAATTCGGGATTTCAGCAAAATAGTCAAAAAAGTTCAGACGGTCTCTATCTAACATTAATTTCAAAGTTCACGGTTCAGAATTCGGCATTTCAGCAAAATAGTCAAAAAAGTTCAGACGGTCTCTATCTTACATTAATTTCGGTTCAGAATTCGGCATTTCAGCAAAATAGTCAAAAAAGTTCAGACAGTCTCTATCTTACATTAATTTCAAAATTCACGGTTCAGAATTCAGCATTTCAGCAAAATAGTCAAAAAAGTTCAGACGGTCTCTATCTTACATTAATTTCAAAGTTCACGGTTCAGAATTCGGCATTTCAGCAAAATAGTCAAAAAAGTTCAGACGGTCTCTATCTTACATTAATTTCGGTTCAGAATTCGGCATTTCAGCAAAATAGTCAAAAAAGTTCAGACCGTCTCTATCTTACATTAATTTCAAAGTTCACGGTTCAGAATTCGGCATTTCAGTAAAATAGTCAAAAAAGTTCAGACGGTCTCTATCTTACATTAATTTCAAAATTCACGGTTCAGAATTCGGCATTTCAGCAAAATAGTCAAAAAAGTTCAGACGGTCTCTTTCTTACATTAATTTCAAAGTTCAGACGGTCTCTATCTTACATTAATTTCAAAGTTCACGGTTCAGAATTCGGCATTTCAGCAAAATAGTCAAAAAAGTTCAGACGGTCTCTATCTTACATTAATTTCGGTTCAGAATTCGGCATTTCAGCAAAATAGTCAAAAAAGTTCAGACCGTCTCTATCTTACATTAATTTCAAAGTTCACGGTTCAGAATTCGGCATTTCAGCAAAATAGTCAAAAAAGTTCAGACGGTCTCTATCTTACATTAATTTCAAAATTCACGGTTCAGAATTCGGCATTTCAGCAAAATAGTCAAAAAAGTTCAGACGGTCTCTTTCTTACATTAATTTCAAAGTTCAGACGGTCTCTATCTTACATTAATTTCAAAGTTCAAGGTTCAGAATTCGGCATTTCAGCAAAATAGTCAAAAAAGTTCAGACGGTCTCTATCTTACATTAATTTCGGTTCAGAATTCGGCATTTCAGCAAAATAGTCAAAAAAGTTCAGACGGTCTCTATCTTACATTAATTTCGGTTCAGAATTCGGCATTTCAGCAAAATAGTCAAAAAAGTTCAGACGGTCTCTATCTTACATTAATTTCAAAATTCACGGTTCAGAATTCAGCATTTCAGCAAAATAGTCAAAAAAGTTCAGACGGTCTCTATCTTACATTAATTTCAAAGTTCACGGTTCAGAATTCGGCATTTCAGCAAAATAGTCAAAAAAGTTCAGACGGTCTCTATCTTACATTAATTTCGGTTCAGAATTCGGCATTTCAGCAAAATAGTCAAAAAAGTTCAGACCGTCTCTATCTTACATTAATTTCAAAGTTCACGGTTCAGAATTCGGCATTTCAGCAAAATAGTCAAAAAAGTTCAGACGGTCTCTATCTTACATTAATTTCAAAATTCACGGTTCAGAATTCGGCATTTCAGCAAAATAGTCAAAAAAGTTCAGACGGTCTCTTTCTTACATTAATTTCAAAGTTCAGACGGTCTCTATCTTACATTAATTTCAAAGTTCAAGGTTCAGAATTCGGCATTTCAGCAAAATAGTCAAAAAAGTTCAGACGGTCTCCATCTTACATTAATTTCGGTTCAGAATTCGGCATTTCAGCAAAATAGTCAAAAAAGTTCAGACGGTCTCTATCTTACATTAATTTCGGTTCAGAATTCGGCATTTCAGCAAAATAGTCAAAAAAGTTCAGACGGTCTCTATCTTACATTAATTTCAAAATTTACGGTTCAGAATTCGGCATTTCAGCAAAAAAGTCAAAAAAGTTCACACGGTCTCTATCTTACATTAATTTCGGTTCAGAATTCGGCATTTCAGCAAAATAGTCAAAAAAGTTCAGACGGTCTCTATCTTACATTACTTTCAAAGTAGCGGTTCAGAATTCGGCATTTCAGCAAAATAGTCAAAAAAGTTCAGACGGTCTCTATCTTACATTAATTTCAAAATTCACGGTTCAGAATTCAGCATTTCAGCAAAATAGTCAAAAAAGTTCAGACGGTCTCTATCTTACATTAATTTCAAAATTCACGGTTCAGAATTCAGCATTTCAGCAAAATACTCAAAAAAGTTCATACGGTCTCTATCTTACATTAATTTCAAAATTCACGGTTCAGAATTCAGCATTTCAGCAAAATAGTCAAAAAAGTTCAGACGGTCTCTATCTTACATTAATTTCAGAGTTCAAGGTTCAGAATTCGGCATTTCAGCAAAATAGTCAAAAACGTTCAGAGGTCTCTATCTTACATTAATTTCAAAATTCACGGTTCAGAATTCGGCATTTCAGCAAAATAGTCAAAAAAGTTCAGACGGTCTCTTTCTTACATTAATTTCAAAGTTCAGACGGTCTCTATCTTACATTAATTTCAAAGTTCAAGGTTCAGAATTCGGCATTTCAGCAAAATAGTCAAAAAAGTTCAGACGGTCTCTATCTTACATTAATTTCGGTTCAGAATTCGGCATTTCAGCAAAATAGTCAAAAAAGTTCAGACGGTCTCTATCTTACATTAATTTCGGTTCAGAATTCGGCATTTCAGCAAAATAGTCAAAAAAGTTCAGACGGTCTCTATCTTACATTAATTTCAAAATTTACGGTTCAGAATTCAGCATTTCAGCAAAATAGTCAAAAAAGTTCAGACGGTCTCTATCTTACATTAATTTCGGTTCAGAATTCGGCATTTCAGCAAAATAGTCAAAAAAGTTCAGACGGTCTCTATCTTACATTAATTTCAAAATTTACGGTTCAGAATTCGGCATTTCAGCAAAATAGTCAAAAAAGTTCAGACGGTCTCTATCTTACATTAATTTCAAAATTCACGGTTCAGAATTCAGCATTTCAGCAAAATAGTCAAAAAAGTTCAGACGGTCTCTATCTAACATTAATTTCAAAGTTCACGGTTCAGAATTCGGCATTTCAGCAAAATAGTCAAAAAAGTTTAGACGGTCTCTATCTTACATTAATTTCGGTTCAGAATTCAGCATTTCAGCAAAATAGTCAAAAAAGTTCAGACGGTCTCTATCTTACATTAATTTCAAAATTCACGGTTCAGAATTCAGCATTTCAGCAAAATAGTCAAAAAAGTTCAGACGGTCTCTTTCTTACATTAATTTCAAAGTTCAGACGGTCTCTATCTTACATTAATTTCAAAGTTCAAGGTTCAGAATTCGGCATTTCAGCAAAATAGTCAAAAAAGTTCAGACGGTCTCCATCTTACATTAATTTCGGTTCAGAATTCGGCATTTCAGCAAAATAGTCAAAAAAGTTCAGACGGTCTCTATCTTACATTAATTTCGGTTCAGAATTCGGCATTTCAGCAAAATAGTCAAAAAAGTTCAGACGGTCTCTATCTTACATTAATTTCAAAATTTACGGTTCAGAATTCGGCATTTCAGCAAAAAAGTCAAAAAAGTTCACACGGTCTCTATCTTACATTAATTTCGGTTCAGAATTCGGCATTTCAGCAAAATAGTCAAAAAAGTTCAGACGGTCTCTATCTTACATTACTTTCAAAGTAGCGGTTCAGAATTCGGCATTTCAGCAAAATAGTCAAAAAAGTTCAGACGGTCTCTATCTTACATTAATTTCAAAATTCACGGTTCAGAATTCAGCATTTCAGCAAAATAGTCAAAAAAGTTCAGACGGTCTCTATCTTACATTAATTTCAAAATTCACGGTTCAGAATTCAGCATTTCAGCAAAATACTCAAAAAAGTTCATACGGTCTCTATCTTACATTAATTTCAAAATTCACGGTTCAGAATTCAGCATTTCAGCAAAATAGTCAAAAAAGTTCAGACGGTCTCTATCTTACATTAATTTCAGAGTTCAAGGTTCAGAATTCGGCATTTCAGCAAAATAGTCAAAAACGTTCAGAGGTCTCTATCTTACATTAATTTCAAAATTCACGGTTCAGAATTCGGCATTTCAGCAAAATAGTCAAAAAAGTTCAGACGGTCTCTTTCTTACATTAATTTCAAAGTTCAGACGGTCTCTATCTTACATTAATTTCAAAGTTCAAGGTTCAGAATTCGGCATTTCAGCAAAATAGTCAAAAAAGTTCAGACGGTCTCTATCTTACATTAATTTCGGTTCAGAATTCGGCATTTCAGCAAAATAGTCAAAAAAGTTCAGACGGTCTCTATCTTACATTAATTTCGGTTCAGAATTCGGCATTTCAGCAAAATAGTCAAAAAAGTTCAGACGGTCTCTATCTTACATTAATTTCAAAATTTACGGTTCAGAATTCAGCATTTCAGCAAAATAGTCAAAAAAGTTCAGACGGTCTCTATCTTACATTAATTTCGGTTCAGAATTCGGCATTTCAGCAAAATAGTCAAAAAAGTTCAGACGGTCTCTATCTTACATTAATTTCAAAATTTACGGTTCAGAATTCGGCATTTCAGCAAAATAGTCAAAAAAGTTCAGACGGTCTCTATCTTACATTAATTTCAAAATTCACGGTTCAGAATTCAGCATTTCAGCAAAATAGTCAAAAAAGTTCAGACGGTCTCTATCTAACATTAATTTCAAAGTTCACGGTTCAGAATTCGGCATTTCAGCAAAATAGTCAAAAAAGTTTAGACGGTCTCTATCTTACATTAATTTCGGTTCAGAATTCAGCATTTCAGCAAAATAGTCAAAAAAGTTCAGACGGTCTCTATCTTACATTAATTTCAAAATTCACGGTTCAGAATTCAGCATTTCAGCAAAATAGTCAAAAAAGTTCAGACGGTCTCTATCTTACATTAATTTCAGAGTTCAAGGTTCAGAATTCGGCATTTCAGCAAAATAGTCAAAAAAGTTCAGACGGTCTCTATCTAACATTAATTTCAAAGTTCACGGTTCAGAATTCGGCATTTCAGCAAAATAGTCAAAAAAGTTCAGACGGTCTCTATCTTACATTAATTTCGGTTCAGAATTCGGCATTTCAGCAAAATAGTCAAAAAAGTTCAGACGGTCTCTATCTTACATTAATTTCAAAATTCACGGTTCAGAATTCAGCATTTCAGCAAAATAGTGAAAAAAGTTCAGACGGTCTCTATCTTACATTAATTTCAAAGTTCACGGTTCAGAATTCGGCATTTCAGCAAAATAGTCAAAAAAGTTCAGACGGTCTCTATCTTACATTAATTTCGGTTCAGAATTCGGCATTTCAGCAAAATAGTCAAAAAAGTTCAGACCGTCTCTATCTTACATTAATTTCAAAGTTCACGGTTCAGAATTCGGCATTTCAGCAAAATAGTCAAAAAAGTTCAGACGGTCTCTATCTTACATTAATTTCGGTTCAGAATTCGGCATTTCAGCAAAATAGTCAAAAAAGTTCAGACGGTCTCTTTCTTACATTAATTTCAAAGTTCAGACGGTCTCTATCTTACATTAATTTCAAAGTTCAAGGTTCAGAATTCGCCATTTCAGCAAAATAGTCAAAAAAGTTCAGACGGTCTCTATCTTACATTAATTTCGGTTCAGAATTCGGCATTTCAGCAAAATAGTCAAAAAAGTTCAGACGGTCTCTATCTTACATTAATTTCGGTTCAGAATTCGGCATTTCAGCAAAATAGTCAAAAAAGTTCAGACGGTCTCTATCTTACATTAATTTCAAAATTTACGGTTCAGAATTCGGCATTTCAGCAAAATAGTCAAAAAAGTTCAGACGGTCTCTATCTTACATTAATTTCGGTTCAGAATTCGGCATTTCAGCAAAATAGTCAAAAAAGTTCAGACGTTCTCTATCTTACATTAATTTCAAAGTAGCGGTTCAGAATTCGGCATTTCAGCAAAATAGTCAAAAAAGTTCAGACGGTCTCTATCTTACATTAATTTCAAAATTCACGGTTCAGAATTCAGCATTTCAGCAAAATAGTCAAAAAAGTTCAGACGGTCTCTATCTTACATTAATTTCAAAATTCACGGTTCAGAATTCAGCATTTCAGCAAAATAGTCAAAAAAGTTCAGACGGTCTCTATCTTACATTAATTTCAGAGTTCAAGGTTCAGAATTCGGGATTTCAGCAAAATAGTCAAAAAAGTTCAGACGGTCTCTATCTAACATTAATTTCAAAGTTCACGGTTCAGAATTCGGCATTTCAGCAAAATAGTCAAAAAAGTTCAGACGGTCTCTATCTTACATTAATTTCGGTTCAGAATTCGGCATTTCAGCAAAATAGTCAAAAAAGTTCAGACGGTCTCTATCTTACATTAATTTCAAAATTCACGGTTCAGAATTCAGCATTTCAGCAAAATAGTCAAAAAAGTTCAGACGGTCTCTATCTTACATTAATTTCAAAGTTCACGGTTCAGAATTCGGCATTTCAGCAAAATAGTCAAAAAAGTTCAGACGGTCTCTATCTTACATTAATTTCGGTTCAGAATTCGGCATTTCAGCAAAATAGTCAAAAAAGTTCAGACCGTCTCTATCTTACATTAATTTCAAAGTTCACGGTTCAGAATTCGGCATTTCAGTAAAATAGTCAAAAAAGTTCAGACGGTCTCTATCTTACATTAATTTCAAAATTCACGGTTCAGAATTCGGCATTTCAGCAAAATAGTCAAAAAAGTTCAGACGGTCTCTTTCTTACATTAATTTCAAAGTTCAGACGGTCTCTATCTTACATTAATTTCGGTTCAGAATTCGGCATTTCAGCAAAATAGTCAAAAAAGTTCAGACCGTCTCTATCTTACATTAATTTCAAAGTTCACGGTTCAGAATTCGGCATTTCAGCAAAATAGTCAAAAAAGTTCAGACGGTCTCTATCTTACATTAATTTCAAAATTCACGGTTCAGAATTCGGCATTTCAGCAAAATAGTCAAAAAAGTTCAGACGGTCTCTTTCTTACATTAATTTCAAAGTTCAGACGGTCTCTATCTTACATTAATTTCAAAGTTCAAGGTTCAGAATTCGGCATTTCAGCAAAATAGTCAAAAAAGTTCAGACGGTCTCTATCTTACATTAATTTCGGTTCAGAATTCGGCATTTCAGCAAAATAGTCAAAAAAGTTCAGACGGTCTCTATCTTACATTAATTTCGGTTCAGAATTCGGCATTTCAGCAAAATAGTCAAAAAAGTTCAGACGGTCTCTTTCTTACATTAATTTCAAAGTTCAGACGGTCTCTATCTTACATTAATTTCAAAGTTCAAGGTTCAGAATTCGGCATTTCAGCAAAATAGTCAAAAAAGTTCAGACGGTCTCTATCTTACATTAATTTCGGTTCAGAATTCGGCATTTCAGCAAAATAGTCAAAAAAGTTCAGACGGTCTCTATCTTACATTAATTTCGGTTCAGAATTCGGCATTTCAGCAAAATAGTCAAAAAAGTTCAGACGGTCTCTATCTTACATTAATTTCAAAATTCACGGTTCAGAATTCAGCATTTCAGCAAAATAGTCAAAAAAGTTCAGACGGTCTCTATCTTACATTAATTTCAAAGTTCACGGTTCAGAATTCGGCATTTCAGCAAAATAGTCAAAAAAGTTCAGACGGTCTCTATCTTACATTAATTTCGGTTCAGAATTCGGCATTTCAGCAAAATAGTCAAAAAAGTTCAGACCGTCTCTATCTTACATTAATTTCAAAGTTCACGGTTCAGAATTCGGCATTTCAGTAAAATAGTCAAAAAAGTTCAGACGGTCTCTATCTTACATTAATTTCAAAATTCACGGTTCAGAATTCGGCATTTCAGCAAAATAGTCAAAAAAGTTCAGACGGTCTCTTTCTTACATTAATTTCAAAGTTCAGACGGTCTCTATCTTACATTAATTTCAAAGTTCACGGTTCAGAATTCGGCATTTCAGCAAAATAGTCAAAAAAGTTCAGACGGTCTCTATCTTACATTAATTTCGGTTCAGAATTCGGCATTTCAGCAAAATAGTCAAAAAAGTTCAGACCGTCTCTATCTTACATTAATTTCAAAGTTCACGGTTCAGAATTCGGCATTTCAGCAAAATAGTCAAAAAAGTTCAGACGGTCTCTATCTTACATTAATTTCAAAATTCACGGTTCAGAATTCGGCATTTCAGCAAAATAGTCAAAAAAGTTCAGACGGTCTCTTTCTTACATTAATTTCAAAGTTCAGACGGTCTCTATCTTACATTAATTTCAAAGTTCAAGGTTCAGAATTCGGCATTTCAGCAAAATAGTCAAAAAAGTTCAGACGGTCTCTATCTTACATTAATTTCGGTTCAGAATTCGGCATTTCAGCAAAATAGTCAAAAAAGTTCAGACGGTCTCTATCTTACATTAATTTCGGTTCAGAATTCGGCATTTCAGCAAAATAGTCAAAAAAGTTCAGACGGTCTCTATCTTACATTAATTTCAAAATTCACGGTTCAGAATTCAGCATTTCAGCAAAATAGTCAAAAAAGTTCAGACGGTCTCTATCTTACATTAATTTCAAAGTTCACGGTTCAGAATTCGGCATTTCAGCAAAATAGTCAAAAAAGTTCAGACGGTCTCTATCTTACATTAATTTCGGTTCAGAATTCGGCATTTCAGCAAAATAGTCAAAAAAGTTCAGACCGTCTCCATCTTACATTAATTTCAAAGTTCACGGTTCAGAATTCGGCATTTCAGCAAAATAGTCAAAAAAGTTCAGACGGTCTCTATCTTACATTAATTTCAAAATTCACGGTTCAGAATTCGGCATTTCAGCAAAATAGTCAAAAAAGTTCAGACGGTCTCTTTCTTACATTAATTTCAAAGTTCAGACGGTCTCTATCTTACATTAATTTCAAAGTTCAAGGTTCAGAATTCGGCATTTCAGCAAAATAGTCAAAAAAGGTCAGACGTTCTCCATCTTACATTAATTTCGGTTCAGAATTCGGCATTTCAGCAAAATAGTCAAAAAAGTTCAGACGGTCTCTATCTTACATTAATTTCGGTTCAGAATTCGGCATTTCAGCAAAATAGTCAAAAAAGTTCAGACGGTCTCTATCTTACATTAATTTCAAAATTTACGGTTCAGAATTCAGCATTTCAGCAAAAAAGTCAAAAAAGTTCAGACGGTCTCTATCTTACATTAATTTCGGTTCAGAATTCGGCATTTCAGCAAAATAGTCAAAAAAGTTCAGACGGTCTCTATCTTACATTACTTTCAAAGTAGCGGTTCAGAATTCGGCATTTCAGCAAAATAGTCAAAAAAGTTCAGACGGTCTCTATCTTACATTAATTTCAAAATTCACGGTTCAGAATTCAGCATTTCAGCAAAATAGTCAAAAAAGTTCAGACGGTCTCTATCTTACATTAATTTCAAAATTCACGGTTCAGAATTCGGCATTTCAGCAAAATAGTCAAAAAAGTTCAGACGGTCTCTTTCTTACATTAATTTCAAAGTTCAGACGGTCTCTATCTTACATTAATTTCAAAGTTCAAGGTTCAGAATTCGGCATTTCAGCAAAATAGTCAAAAAAGTTCAGACGGTCTCTATCTTACATTAATTTCGGTTCAGAATTCGGCATTTCAGCAAAATAGTCAAAAAAGTTCAGACGGTCTCTATCTTACATTAATTTCGGTTCAGAATTCTTCATTTCAGCAAAATAGTCAAAAAAGTTCAGACGGTCTCTATCTTACATTAATTTCAAAATTCACGGTTCAGAATTCAGCATTTCAGCAAAATAGTCAAAAAAGTTCAGACGGTCTCTATCTTACATTAATTTCAAAGTTCACGGTTCAGAATTCGGCATTTCAGCAAAATAGTCAAAAAAGTTCAGACGGTCTCTATCTTACATTAATTTCGGTTCAGAATTCGGCATTTCAGCAAAATAGTCAAAAAAGTTCAGACCGTCTCCATCTTACATTAATTTCAAAGTTCACGGTTCAGAATTCGGCATTTCAGCAAAATAGTCAAAAAAGTTCAGACGGTCTCTATCTTACATTAATTTCAAAATTCACGGTTCAGAATTCGGCATTTCAGCAAAATAGTCAAAAAAGTTCAGACGGTCTCTTTCTTACATTAATTTCAAAGTTCAGACGGTCTCTATCTTACATTAATTTCAAAGTTCAAGGTTCAGAATTCGGCATTTCAGCAAAATAGTCAAAAAAGGTCAGACGTTCTCCATCTTACATTAATTTCGGTTCAGAATTCGGCATTTCAGCAAAATAGTCAAAAAAGTTCAGACGGTCTCTATCTTACATTAATTTCGGTTCAGAATTCGGCATTTCAGCAAAATAGTCAAAAAAGTTCAGACGGTCTCTATCTTACATTAATTTCAAAATTTACGGTTCAGAATTCGGCATTTCAGCAAAAAAGTCAAAAAAGTTCAGACGGTCTCTATCTTACATTAATTTCGGTTCAGAATTCGGCATTTCAGCAAAATAGTCAAAAAAGTTCAGACGGTCTCTATCTTACATTACTTTCAAAGTAGCGGTTCAGAATTCGGCATTTCAGCAAAATAGTCAAAAAAGTTCAGACGGTCTCTATCTTACATTAATTTCAAAATTCACGGTTCAGAATTCAGCATTTCAGCAAAATAGTCAAAAAAGTTCAGACGGTCTCTATCTTACATTAATTTCAAAATTCACGGTTCAGAATTCAGCATTTCAGCAAAATACTCAAAAAAGTTCATACGGTCTCTATCTTACATTAATTTCAAAATTCACGGTTCAGAATTCAGCATTTCAGCAAAATAGTCAAAAAAGTTCAGACGGTCTCTATCTTACGTTAATTTCAGAGTTCAAGGTTCAGAATTCGGCATTTCAGCAAAATAGTCAAAAAAGTTCAGACGGTCTCTATCTTACATTAATTTCAAAATTCACGGTTCAGAATTCGGTATTTCAGCAAAATAGTCAAAAAAGTTCAGACGGTCTCTTTCTTACATTAATTTCAAAGTTCAGACGGTCTCTATCTTACATTAATTTCAAAGTTCAAGGTTCAGAATTCGGCATTTCAGCAAAATAGTCAAAAAAGTTCAGACGGTCTCTATCTTACATTAATTTCGGTTCAGAATTCGGCATTTCAGCAAAATAGTCAAAAAAGTTCAGACGGTCTCTATCTTACATTAATTTCGGTTCAGAATTCGGCATTTCAGCAAAATAGTCAAAAAAGTTCAGACGGTCTCTATCTTACATTAATTTCAAAATTTACGGTTCAGAATTCGGCATTTCAGCAAAAAAGTCAAAAAAGTTCAGACGGTCTCTATCTTACATTAATTTCGGTTCAGAATTCGGCATTTCAGCAAAATAGTCAAAAAAGTTCAGACGGTCTCTATCTTACATTACTTTCAAAGTAGCGGTTCAGAATTCGGCATTTCAGCAAAATAGTCAAAAAAGTTCAGACGGTCTCTATCTTACATTAATTTCAAAATTCACGGTTCAGAATTCAGCATTTCAGCAAAATAGTCAAAAAAGTTCAGACGGTCTCTATCTTACATTAATTTCAAAATTCACGGTTCAGAATTCAGCATTTCAGCAAAATAGTCAAAAAAGTTCATACGGTCTCTATCTTACATTAATTTCAAAATTCACGGTTCAGAATTCAGCATTTCAGCAAAATAGTCAAAAAATTCAGACGGTCTCTATCTTACATTAATTTCAGAGTTCAAGGTTCAGAATTCGGCATTTCAGCAAAATAGTCAAAAAAGTTCAGACGGTCTCTATCTAACATTAATTTCAAAGTTCACGGTTCAGAATTCGGCATTTCAGCAAAATAGTCAAAAAAGTTCAGACGGTCTCTATCTTACATTAATTTCAAAATTCACGGTTCAGAAATCGTCATTTCAGCAAAATAGTCAAAAAAGTTCAGACGGTCTCTTTCTTACATTAATTTCAAAGTTCAGACGGTCTCTATCTTACATTAATTTCAAAGTTCAAGGTTCAGAATTCGGCATTTCAGCAAAATAGTCAAAAAAGTTCAGACGGTCTCCATCTTACATTAATTTCGGTTCAGAATTCGGCATTTCAGCAAAATAGTCAAAAAAGTTCAGACGGTCTCTATCTTACATTAATTTCGGTTCAGAATTCGGCATTTCAGCAAAATAGTCAAAAAAGTTCAGACGGTCTCTATCTTACATTAATTTCAAAATTTACGGTTCAGAATTCGGCATTTCAGCAAAAAAGTCAAAAAAGTTCAGACGGTCTCTATCTTACATTAATTTCGGTTCAGAATTCGGCATTTCAGCAAAATAGTCAAAAAAGTTCAGACGGTCTCTATCTTACATTACTTTCAAAGTAGCGGTTCAGAATTCGGCATTTCAGCAAAATAGTCAAAAAAGTTCAGACGGTCTCTATCTTACATTAATTTCAAAATTCACGGTTCAGAATTCAGCATTTCAGCAAAATAGTCAAAAAAGTTCAGACGGTCTCTATCTTACATTAATTTCAAAATTCACGGTTCAGAATTCAGCATTTCAGCAAAATACTCAAAAAAGTTCATACGGTCTCTATCTTACATTAATTTCAAAATTCACGGTTCAGAATTCAGCATTTCAGCAAAATAGTCAAAAAAGTTCAGACGGTCTCTATCTTACGTTAATTTCAGAGTTCAAGGTTCAGAATTCGGCATTTCAGCAAAATAGTCAAAAAAGTTCAGACGGTCTCTATCTTACATTAATTTCAAAATTCACGGTTCAGAATTCGGCATTTCAGCAAAATAGTCAAAAAAGTTCAGACGGTCTCTTTCTTACATTAATTTCAAAGTTCAGACGGTCTCTATCTTACATTAATTTCAAAGTTCAAGGTTCAGAATTCGGCATTTCAGCAAAATAGTCAAAAAAGTTCAGACGGTCTCTATCTTACATTAATTTCGGTTCAGAATTCGGCATTTCAGCAAAATAGTCAAAAAAGTTCAGACGGTCTCTATCTTACATTACTTTCAAAGTAGCGGTTCAGAATTCGGCATTTCAGCAAAATAGTCAAAAAAGTTCAGACGGTCTCTATCTTACATTAATTTCAAAATTCACGGTTCAGAATTCAGCATTTCAGCAAAATAGTCAAAAAAGTTCAGACGGTCTCTATCTTACATTAATTTCAAAATTCACGGTTCAGAATTCAGCATTTCAGCAAAATAGTCAAAAAAGTTCATACGGTCTCTATCTTACATTAATTTCAAAATTCACGGTTCAGAATTCAGCATTTCAGCAAAATAGTCAAAAAATTCAGACGGTCTCTATCTTACATTAATTTCAGAGTTCAAGGTTCAGAATTCGGCATTTCAGCAAAATAGTCAAAAAAGTTCAGACGGTCTCTATCTAACATTAATTTCAAAGTTCACGGTTCAGAATTCGGCATTTCAGCAAAATAGTCAAAAAAGTTCAGACGGTCTCTATCTTACATTAATTTCGGTTCAGAATTCGGCATTTCAGCAAAATAGTCAAAAACGTTCAGACGGTCTCTATCTTACATTAATTTCAAAATTCACGGTTCAGAATTCAGCATTTCAGCAAAATAGTCAAAAAAGTTCAGACGGTCTCTATCTTACATTAATTTCAAAGTTCACGGTTCAGAATTCGGCATTTCAGCAAAATAGTCAAAAAAGTTCAGACGGTCTCTATCTTACATTAATTTCGGTTCAGAATTCGGCATTTCAGCAAAATAGTCAAAAAAGTTCAGACCGTCTCTATCTTACATTAATTTCAAAGTTCACGGTTCAGAATTCGGCATTTCAGCAAAATAGTCAAAAAAGTTCAGACGGTCTCTATCTTACATTAGTTTCAAAATTCACGGTTCAGAATTCGGCATTTCAGCAAAATAGTCAAAAAAGTTCAGACGGTCTCTATCTTACACTAATTTCAAAGGTCACGGTTCAGAATTCAGCATTTCAGCAAAATAGTCAAAAAAGATCAGACGGTTTATATCTTACATTAATTTCAAAGGTCACGGTTCAGAATTCAGCATTTCAGCAAAATAGTCAAAAAAGTTCAGACGGTCTCTATCTTACATTAATTTCAAAATTCACGGTTCAGAATTCAGCATTTCAGCAAAATAGTCAAAAAAGTTCAGACGGTCTCTATCTTACATTAATTTCAAAATTCACGGTTCAGAATTCAGCATTTCAGCAAAATAGTCAAAAAAGTTCAGACGGTCTCTATCTTACATTAATTTCAAAATTCACGGTTCAGAATTCAGCATTTCAGCAAAATAGTCAAAAAAGTTAGGTCTCTATCTTACATTAATTTCAAAATTCACGGTTCAGAATTCAGCATTTCAGCAAAATAGTCAAAAAAGTTCAGACGGTCTCTATCTTACATTAATTTCAAAATTCACGGTTCAGAATTCAGCATTTCAGCAAAATAGTCAAAAAAGTTCAGACGGTCTCTATCTTACATTAATTTCAAAATTCACGGTTCAGAATTCAGCATTTCAGCAAAATAGTCAAAAAAGTTCAGACGGTCTCTATCTTACATTAATTTCGGTTCAGAATTCGGCATTTCAGCAAAATAGTCAAAAAAGTTCACACGGTCTCTTTCTTACATTAATTTCAAAGTTCAGACGGTCTCTATCTTACATTAATTTCAAAGTTCAAGGTTCAGAATTCGGCATTTCAGCAAAATAGTCAAAAAAGTTCAGACGGTCTCTATCTTACATTAATTTCGGTTCAGAATTCGACATTTCAGCAAAATAGTCAAAAAAGTTCAGACGGTCTCTATCTTACATTAATTTCAAAATTTACGGTTCAGAATTCGGCATTTCAGCAAAATAGTCAAAAAAGTTCAGACGGTCTCTATCTTACATTAATTTCAAAATTCACGGTTCAGAATTCAGCATTTCAGCAAAATAGTCAAAAAAGTTCAGACGGTCTCTATCTTACATTAATTTCAGAGTTCAAGGTTCAGAATTCGGCATTTCAGCAAAATAGTCAAAAAAGGTCAGACGGTCTCTATCTAACATTAATTTCAAAGTTCACGGTTCAGAATTCGGCATTTCAGCAAAATAGTCAAAAAAGTTCAGACGGTCTCTATCTTACATTAATTTCGGTTCAGAATTCGGCATTTCAGCAAAATAGTCAAAAAAGTTCAGACGGTCTCTATCTTACATTAATTTCAAAATTCACGGTTCAGAATTCAGCATTTCAGCAAAATAGTCAAAAAAGTTCAGACGGTCTCTATCTTACATTAATTTCAAAGTTCACGGTTCAGAATTCGGCATTTCAGCAAAATAGTCAAAAAAGTTCAGACGGTCTCTATCTTACATTAATTTCGGTTCAGAATTCGGCATTTCAGCAAAATAGTCAAAAAAGTTCAGACGGTCTCTATCTTATATTACTTTCAAAGTAGCGGTTCAGAATTCGGCATTTCAGCAAAATAGTCAAAAAAGTTCAGACGGTCTCTATCTTACATTAATTTCAAAATTCACGGTTCAGAATTCAGCATTTCAGCAAAATAGTCAAAAAAGTTCAGACGGTCTCTATCTTACATTAATTTCAAAATTCACGGTTCAGAATTCAGCATTTCAGCAAAATAGTCAAAAAAGTTCATACGGTCTCTATCTTACATTAATTTCAAAATTCACGGTTCAGAATTCAGCATTTCAGCAAAATAGTCAAAAAATTCAGACGGTCTCTATCTTACATTAATTTCAGAGTTCAAGGTTCAGAATTCGGCATTTCAGCAAAATAGTCAAAAAAGTTCAGACGGTCTCTATCTAACATTAATTTCAAAGTTCACGGTTCAAAATTCGGCATTTCAGCAAAATAGTCAAAAAAGTTCAGACGGTCTCTATCTTACATTAATTTCGGTTCAGAATTCGGCATTTCAGCAAAATAGTCAAAAACGTTCAGACGGTCTCTATCTTACATTAATTTCAAAATTCACGGTTCAGAATTCAGCATTTCAGCAAAATAGTCAAAAAATTCAGACGGTCTCTATCTTACATTAATTTCAGAGTTCAAGGTTCAGAATTCGGCATTTCAGCAAAATAGTCAAAAAAGTTCAGACGGTCTCTATCTAACATTAATTTCAAAGTTCACGGTTCAGAATTCGGCATTTCAGCAAAATAGTCAAAAAAGTTCAGACGGTCTCTATCTTACATTAATTTCAAAATTCACGGTTCAGAAATCGTCATTTCAGCAAAATAGTCAAAAAAGTTCAGACGGTCTCTTTCTTACATTAATTTCAAAATTCACGGTTCAGAATTCAGCATTTCAGCAAAATAGTCAAAAAAGTTCATACGGTCTCTATCTTACATTAATTTCAAAATTCACGGTTCAGAATTCAGCATTTCAGCAAAATAGTCAAAAAATTCAGACGGTCTCTATCTTACATTAATTTCAGAGTTCAAGGTTCAGAATTCGGCATTTCAGCAAAATAGTCAAAAAATTCAGACGGTCTCTATCTTACATTAATTTCAGAGTTCAAGGTTCAGAATTCGGCATTTCAGCAAAATAGTCAAAAAAGTTCAGACGGTCTCTATCTAACATTAATTTCAAAGTTCACGGTTCAGAATTCGGCATTTCAGCAAAATAGTCAAAAAATTCAGACGGTCTCTATCTTACATTAATTTCAGAGTTCAAGGTTCAGAATTCGGCATTTCAGCAAAATAGTCAAAAAAGTTCAGACGGTCTCTATCTAACATTAATTTCAAAGTTCACGGTTCAGAATTCGGCATTTCAGCAAAATAGTCAAAAAAGTTCAGACGGTCTCTATCTTACATTAATTTCAAAATTCACGGTTCAGAAATCGTCATTTCAGCAAAATAGTCAAAAAAGTTCAGACGGTCTCTTTCTTACATTAATTTCAAAGTTCAGACGGTCTCTATCTTACATTAATTTCAAAGTTCAAGGTTCAGAATTCGGCATTTCAGCAAAATAGTCAAAAAAGTTCAGACGGTCTCCATCTTACATTAATTTCGGTTCAGAATTCGGCATTTCAGCAAAATAGTCAAAAAAGTTCAGACGGTCTCTATCTTACATTAATTTCGGTTCAGAATTCGGCATTTCAGCAAAATAGTCAAAAAAGTTCAGACGGTCTCTATCTTACATTAATTTCAAAATTTACGGTTCAGAATTCGGCATTTCAGCAAAAAAGTCAAAAAAGTTCAGACGGTCTCTATCTTACATTAATTTCGGTTCAGAATTCGGCATTTCAGCAAAATAGTCAAAAAAGTTCAGACGGTCTCTATCTTACATTACTTTCAAAGTAGCGGTTCAGAATTCGGCATTTCAGCAAAATAGTCAAAAAAGTTCAGACGGTCTCTATCTTACATTAATTTCAAAATTCACGGTTCAGAATTCAGCATTTCAGCAAAATAGTCAAAAAAGTTCAGACGGTCTCTATCTTACATTAATTTCAAAATTCACGGTTCAGAATTCAGCATTTCAGCAAAATACTCAAAAAAGTTCATACGGTCTCTATCTTACATTAATTTCAAAATTCACGGTTCAGAATTCAGCATTTCAGCAAAATAGTCAAAAAAGTTCAGACGGTCTCTATCTTACGTTAATTTCAGAGTTCAAGGTTCAGAATTCGGCATTTCAGCAAAATAGTCAAAAAAGTTCAGACGGTCTCTATCTTACATTAATTTCAAAATTCACGGTTCAGAATTCGGCATTTCAGCAAAATAGTCAAAAAAGTTCAGACGGTCTCTTTCTTACATTAATTTCAAAGTTCAGACGGTCTCTATCTTACATTAATTTCAAAGTTCAAGGTTCAGAATTCGGCATTTCAGCAAAATAGTCAAAAAAGTTCAGACGGTCTCTATCTTACATTAATTTCGGTTCAGAATTCGGCATTTCAGCAAAATAGTCAAAAAAGTTCAGACGGTCTCTATCTTACATTACTTTCAAAGTAGCGGTTCAGAATTCGGCATTTCAGCAAAATAGTCAAAAAAGTTCAGACGGTCTCTATCTTACATTAATTTCAAAATTCACGGTTCAGAATTCAGCATTTCAGCAAAATAGTCAAAAAAGTTCAGACGGTCTCTATCTTACATTAATTTCAAAATTCACGGTTCAGAATTCAGCATTTCAGCAAAATAGTCAAAAAAGTTCATACGGTCTCTATCTTACATTAATTTCAAAATTCACGGTTCAGAATTCAGCATTTCAGCAAAATAGTCAAAAAATTCAGACGGTCTCTATCTTACATTAATTTCAGAGTTCAAGGTTCAGAATTCGGCATTTCAGCAAAATAGTCAAAAAAGTTCAGACGGTCTCTATCTAACATTAATTTCAAAGTTCACGGTTCAGAATTCGGCATTTCAGCAAAATAGTCAAAAAAGTTCAGACGGTCTCTATCTTACATTAATTTCGGTTCAGAATTCGGCATTTCAGCAAAATAGTCAAAAACGTTCAGACGGTCTCTATCTTACATTAATTTCAAAATTCACGGTTCAGAATTCAGCATTTCAGCAAAATAGTCAAAAAAGTTCAGACGGTCTCTATCTTACATTAATTTCAAAGTTCACGGTTCAGAATTCGGCATTTCAGCAAAATAGTCAAAAAAGTTCAGACGGTCTCTATCTTACATTAATTTCGGTTCAGAATTCGGCATTTCAGCAAAATAGTCAAAAAAGTTCAGACCGTCTCTATCTTACATTAATTTCAAAGTTCACGGTTCAGAATTCGGCATTTCAGCAAAATAGTCAAAAAAGTTCAGACGGTCTCTATCTTACATTAGTTTCAAAATTCACGGTTCAGAATTCGGCATTTCAGCAAAATAGTCAAAAAAGTTCAGACGGTCTCTATCTTACACTAATTTCAAAGGTCACGGTTCAGAATTCAGCATTTCAGCAAAATAGTCAAAAAAGATCAGACGGTTTATATCTTACATTAATTTCAAAGGTCACGGTTCAGAATTCAGCATTTCAGCAAAATAGTCAAAAAAGTTCAGACGGTCTCTATCTTACATTAATTTCAAAATTCACGGTTCAGAATTCAGCATTTCAGCAAAATAGTCAAAAAAGTTCAGACGGTCTCTATCTTACATTAAATTCAAAATTCACGGTTCAGAATTCAGCATTTCAGCAAAATAGTCAAAAAAGTTCAGACGGTCTCTATCTTACATTAATTTCAAAATTCACGGTTCAGAATTCAGCATTTCAGCAAAATAGTCAAAAAAGTTAGGTCTCTATCTTACATTAATTTCAAAATTCACGGTTCAGAATTCAGCATTTCAGCAAAATAGTCAAAAAAGTTCAGACGGTCTCTATCTTACATTAATTTCAAAATTCACGGTTCAGAATTCAGCATTTCAGCAAAATAGTCAAAAAAGTTCAGACGGTCTCTATCTTACATTAATTTCAAAATTCACGGTTCAGAATTCAGCATTTCAGCAAAATAGTCAAAAAAGTTCAGACGGTCTCTATCTTACATTAATTTCGGTTCAGAATTCGGCATTTCAGCAAAATAGTCAAAAAAGTTCACACGGTCTCTTTCTTACATTAATTTCAAAGTTCAGACGGTCTCTATCTTACATTAATTTCAAAGTTCAAGGTTCAGAATTCGGCATTTCAGCAAAATAGTCAAAAAAGTTCAGACGGTCTCTATCTTACATTAATTTCGGTTCAGAATTCGGCATTTCAGCAAAATAGTCAAAAAAGTTCAGACGGTCTCTATCTTACATTAATTTCAAAATTTACGGTTCAGAATTCGGCATTTCAGCAAAATAGTCAAAAAAGTTCAGACGGTCTCTATCTTACATTAATTTCAAAATTCACGGTTCAGAATTCAGCATTTCAGCAAAATAGTCAAAAAAGTTCAGACGGTCTCTATCTTACATTAATTTCAGAGTTCAAGGTTCAGAATTCGGCATTTCAGCAAAATAGTCAAAAAAGGTCAGACGGTCTCTATCTAACATTAATTTCAAAGTTCACGGTTCAGAATTCGGCATTTCAGCAAAATAGTCAAAAAAGTTCAGACGGTCTCTATCTTACATTAATTTCGGTTCAGAATTCGGCATTTCAGCAAAATAGTCAAAAAAGTTCAGACGGTCTCTATCTTACATTAATTTCAAAATTCACGGTTCAGAATTCAGCATTTCAGCAAAATAGTCAAAAAAGTTCAGACGGTCTCTATCTTACATTAATTTCAAAGTTCACGGTTCAGAATTCGGCATTTCAGCAAAATAGTCAAAAAAGTTCAGACGGTCTCTATCTTACATTAATTTCGGTTCAGAATTCGGCATTTCAGCAAAATAGTCAAAAAAGTTCAGACGGTCTCTATCTTACATTACTTTCAAAGTAGCGGTTCAGAATTCGGCATTTCAGCAAAATAGTCAAAAAAGTTCAGACGGTCTCTATCTTACATTAATTTCAAAATTCACGGTTCAGAATTCAGCATTTCAGCAAAATAGTCAAAAAAGTTCAGACGGTCTCTATCTTACATTAATTTCAAAATTCACGGTTCAGAATTCAGCATTTCAGCAAAATAGTCAAAAAAGTTCATACGGTCTCTATCTTACATTAATTTCAAAATTCACGGTTCAGAATTCGGCATTTCAGCAAAATAGTCAAAAAAGTTCAGACGGTCTCTATCTTACATTAATTTCGGTTCAGAATTCGGCATTTCAGCAAAATAGTCAAAAACGTTCAGACGGTCTCTATCTTACATTAATTTCAAAATTCACGGTTCAGAATTCAGCATTTCAGCAAAATAGTCAAAAAAGTTCAGACGGTCTCTATCTTACATTAATTTCAAAGTTCACGGTTCAGAATTCGGCATTTCAGCAAAATAGTCAAAAAAGTTCAGACGGTCTCTATCTTACATTAATTTCGGTTCAGAATTCGGCATTTCAGCAAAATAGTCAAAAACGTTCAGACGGTCTCTATCTTACATTAATTTCAAAATTCACGGTTCAGAATTCAGCATTTCAGCAAAATAGTCAAAAAAGTTCAGACGGTCTCTATCTTACATTAATTTCAAAGTTCACGGTTCAGAATTCGGCATTTCAGCAAAATAGTCAAAAAAGTTCAGACGGTCTCTATCTTACATTAATTTCGGTTCAGAATTCGGCATTTCAGCAAAATAGTCAAAAAAGTTCAGACCGTCTCTATCTTACATTAATTTCAAAGTTCACGGTTCAGAATTCGGCATTTCAGCAAAATAGTCAAAAAAGTTCAGACGGTCTCTATCTTACATTAGTTTCAAAATTCACGGTTCAGAATTCGGCATTTCAGCAAAATAGTCAAAAAAGTTCAGACGGTCTCTATCTTACACTAATTTCAAAGGTCACGGTTCAGAATTCTGCATTTCAGCAAAATAGTCAAAAAAGATCAGACGGTTTATATCTTACATTAATTTCAAAGGTCACGGTTCAGAATTCAGCATTTCAGCAAAATAGTCAAAAAAGTTCAGACGGTCTCTATCTTACATTAATTTCAAAATTCACGGTTCAGAATTCAGCATTTCAGCAAAATAGTCAAAAAAGTTCAGACGGTCTCTATCTTACATTAATTTCAAAATTCACGGTTCAGAATTCAGCATTTCAGCAAAATAGTCAAAAAAGTTCAGACGGTCTCTATCTTACATTAATTTCAAAATTCACGGTTCAGAATTCAGCATTTCAGCAAAATAGTCAAAAAAGTTAGGTCTCTATCTTACATTAATTTCAAAATTCACGGTTCAGAATTCAGCATTTCAGCAAAATAGTCAAAAAAGTTCAGACGGTCTCTATCTTACATTAATTTCAAAATTCACGGTTCAGAATTCAGCATTTCAGCAAAATAGTCAAAAAAGTTCAGACGGTCTCTATCTTACATTAATTTCAAAATTCACGGTTCAGAATTCAGCATTTCAGCAAAATAGTCAAAAAAGTTCAGACGGTCTCTATCTTACATTAATTTCGGTTCAGAATTCGGCATTTCAGCAAAATAGTCAAAAAAGTTCACACGGTCTCTTTCTTACATTAATTTCAAAGTTCAGACGGTCTCTATCTTACATTAATTTCAAAGTTCAAGGTTCAGAATTCGGCATTTCAGCAAAATAGTCAAAAAAGTTCAGACGGTCTCTATCTTACATTAATTTCGGTTCAGAATTCGGCATTTCAGCAAAATAGTCAAAAAAGTTCAGACGGTCTCTATCTTACATTAATTTCAAAATTTACGGTTCAGAATTCGGCATTTCAGCAAAATAGTCAAAAAAGTTCAGACGGTCTCTATCTTACATTAATTTCAAAATTCACGGTTCAGAATTCAGCATTTCAGCAAAATAGTCAAAAAAGTTCAGACGGTCTCTATCTTACATTAATTTCAGAGTTCAAGGTTCAGAATTCGGCATTTCAGCAAAATAGTCAAAAAAGGTCAGACGGTCTCTATCTAACATTAATTTCAAAGTTCACGGTTCAGAATTCGGCATTTCAGCAAAATAGTCAAAAAAGTTCAGACGGTCTCTATCTTACATTAATTTCGGTTCAGAATTCGGCATTTCAGCAAAATAGTCAAAAAAGTTCAGACGGTCTCTATCTTACATTAATTTCAAAATTCACGGTTCAGAATTCAGCATTTCAGCAAAATAGTCAAAAAAGTTCAGACGGTCTCTATCTTACATTAATTTCAAAGTTCACGGTTCAGAATTCGGCATTTCAGCAAAATAGTCAAAAAAGTTCAGACGGTCTCTATCTTACATTAATTTCGGTTCAGAATTCGGCATTTCAGCAAAATAGTCAAAAAAGTTCAGACGGTCTCTATCTTACATTAATTTCAAAATTCACGGTTCAGAATTCGGCATTTCAGCAAAATAGTCAAAAAAGTTCAGACGGTCTCTATCTTACATTAATTTCAAAATTCACGGTTCAGAATTCAGCATTTCAGCAAAATAGTCAAAAAAGTTCAGACGGTCTCTATCTTACATTAATTTCAAAATTCACGGTTCAGAATTCAGCATTTCAGCAAAATAGTCAAAAAAGTTCAGACGGTCTCTATCTTACATTAATTTCGGTTCAGAATTCGGCATTTCAGCAAAATAGTCAAAAAAGTTCACACGGTCTCTTTCTTACATTAATTTCAAAGTTCAGACGGTCTCTATCTTACATTAATTTCAAAGTTCAAGGTTCAGAATTCGGCATTTCAGCAAAATAGTCAAAAAAGTTCAGACGGTCTCTATCTTACATTAATTTCGGTTCAGAATTCGGCATTTCAGCAAAATAGTCAAAAAAGTTCAGACGGTCTCTATCTTACATTAATTTCAAAATTTACGGTTCAGAATTCGGCATTTCAGCAAAATAGTCAAAAAAGTTCAGACGGTCTCTATCTTACATTAATTTCAAAATTCACGGTTCAGAATTCAGCATTTCAGCAAAATAGTCGAAAAAGTTCAGACGGTCTCTATCTTACATTATTTTCAAAATTCACGGTTCAGAATACAGCATTTCAGCAAAATAGTCAAAAAAGTTCAGACGGTCTCTATCTTACATTAATTTCAAAATTCACGGTTCAGAATTCAGCATTTCAGCAAAATAGTCAAAAAAGTTCAGACGGTCTCTATCTTACATTAATTTCGGTTCAGAATTCGGCATTTCAGCAAAATAGTCAAAAAAGTTCAGACGGTCTCTATCTTACATTAATTTCAAAATTCACGGTTCAGAATTCAGCATTTCAGCAAAATAGTCAAAAAAGTTCAGACGGTCTCTATCTTACATTAATTTCAAAGTTCACGGTTCAGAATTCGGCATTTCAGCAAAATAGTCAAAAAAGTTCAGACGGTCTCTATCTTACATTAATTTCGGTTCAGAATTCGGCATTTCAGCAAAATAGTCAAAAAAGTTCAGACCGTCTCTATCTTACATTAATTTCAAAGTTCACGGTTCAGAATTCGGCATTTCAGCAAAATAGTCAAAAAAGTTCAGACGGTCTCTATCTTACATTAATTTCAAAATTCACGGTTCAGAATTCGGCATTTCAGCAAAATAGTCAAAAAAGTTCAGACGGTCTCTATCTTACATTAATTTCAAAGGTCACGGTTCAGAATTCAGCATTTCAGCAAAATAGTCAAAAAAGATCAGACGGTTTATATCTTACATTAATTTCAAAGGTCACGGTTCAGAATTCAGCATTTCAGCAAAATAGTCAAAAAAGTTCAGACGGTCTCTATCTTACATTAATTTCAAAATTCACGGTTCAGAATTCAGCATTTCAGCAAAATAGTCAAAAAAGTTCAGACGGTCTCTATCTTACATTAATTTCAAAATTCACGGTTCAGAATTCAGCATTTCAGCAAAATAGTCAAAAAAATTCAGACGGTCTCTATCTTACATTAATTTCAAAATTCACGGTTCAGAATTCAGCATTTCAGCAAAATAGTCAAAAAAGTTAGGTCTCTATCTTACATTAATTTCAAAATTCACGGTTCAGAATTCAGCATTTCAGCAAAATAGTCAAAAAAGTTCAGACGGTCTCTATCTTACATTAATTTCGGTTCAGAATTCGGCATTTCAGCAAAATAGTCAAAAAAGTTCAGACGGTCTCTTTCTTACATTAATTTCAAAGTTCAGACGGTCTCTATCTTACATTAATTTCAAAGTTCAAGGTTCAGAATTCGGCATTTCAGCAAAATAGTCAAAAAAGTTCAGACGGTCTCTATCTTACATTAATTTCGGTTCAGAATTCGGCATTTCAGCAAAATAGTCAAAAAAGTTCAGACGGTCTCTATCTTACATTAATTTCAAAATTTACGGTTCAGAATTCGGCATTTCAGCAAAATAGTCAAAAAAGTTCAGACGGTCTCTATCTTACATTAATTTCAAAATTTACGGTTCAGAATTCGGCATTTCAGCAAAATAGTCAAAAAAGTTCAGACGGTCTCTATCTTACATTAATTTCGGTTCAGAATTCGGCATTTCAGCAAAATAGTCAAAAAAGTTCAGACGGTCTCTATCTTACATTAATTTCGGTTCAGAATTCGGCATTTCAGCAAAATAGTCAAAAAAGTTCAGACGGTCTCTATCTTACATTAATTTCAAAATTCACGGTTCAGAATTCAGCATTTCAGCAAAATAGTCAAAAAAGTTCAGACGGTCTCTATCTTACATTAATTTCAAAATTCACGGTTCAGAATTCAGCATTTCAGCAAAATAGTCAAAAAAGTTCAGACGGTCTCTATCTTACATTAATTTCAGAGTTCACGGTTGAGAATTCGGCATTTCAGCAAAATAGTCAAAAAAGTTCAGACGGTCTCTATCTTACATTAATTTCGGTTCAGAATTCGGCATTTCAGCAAAATAGACAAAAAAGTTCAGACGGTCTCTATCTTACATTAATTTCAAAATTCACGGTTCAGAATTCAGCATTTCAGCAAAATAGTCAAAAAAGTTCAGACGGTCTCTATCTTACATTAATTTCAAAGTTCACGGTTCAGAATTCGGCATTTCAGCAAAATAGTCAAAAAAGTTCAGACGGTCTCTATCTTACATTAATTTCGGTTCAGAATTCGGCATTTCAGCAAAATAGTCAAAAAAGTTCAGACCGTCTCTAACTTACATTAATTTCAAAGTTCACGGTTCAGAATTCGGCATTTCAGCAAAATAGTCAAAAAAGTTCAGACGGTCTCTATCTTACATTAATTTCAAAATTCACGGTTCAGAATTCGGCATTTCAGCAAAATAGTCAAAAAAGTTCAGACGGTCTCTATCTTACATTAATTTCAAAGGTCACGGTTCAGAATTCAGCATTTCAGCAAAATAGTCAAAAAAGATCAGACGGTCTCTATCTTACATTAATTTCAAAGGTCACGGTTCAGAATTCAGCATTTCAGCAAAATAGTCAAAAAAGATCAGACGGTTTCTATCTTACATTAATTTCAAAGGTCACGGTTCAGAATTCAGCATTTCAGCAAAATAGTCAAAAAAGTTCAGACGGTCTCTATCTTACATTAATTTCAAAATTCACGGTTCAGAATTCAGCATTTCAGCAAAATAGTCAAAAAAGTTCAGACGGTCTCTATCTTACATTAATTTCAAAATTCACGGTTCAGAATTCAGCATTTCAGCAAAATAGTCAAAAAAGTTCAGACGGTCTCTATCTTACATTAATTTCAAAATTCACGGTTCAGAATTCAGCATTTCAGCAAAATAGTCGAAAAAGTTCAGACGGTCTCTATCTTACATTATTTTCAAAATTCACGGTTCAGAATACAGCATTTCAGCAAAATAGTCAAAAAAGTTCAGACGGTCTCTATCTTACATTAATTTCAAAATTCACGGTTCAGAATTCAGCATTTCAGCAAAATAGTCAAAAAAGTTCAGACGGTCTCTATCTTACATTAATATCAAAATTCACGGTTCAGAATTCAGCATTTCAGCAAAATAGTCAAAAAAGTTCAGACGGTCTCTATCTTACATTAATTTCAAAATTCGCGGTTCAGAATTCAGCATTTCAGCAAAATAGTCAAAAAAGTTCAGACGGTCTCTATCTTACATTAATTTCAAAATTCTCGGTTCAGAATTCAGCATTTCAGCAAAATAGTCAAAAAAGTTCAGACTGTCTCTATCTTACATTAATTTCAAAATTCACGGTTCAGAATTCAGCATTTCAGCAAAATAGTCAAAAAAGTTCAGACGGTCTGTATCTTACATTAATTTCAAAGTTAGCGGTTCAGAATTCAGCATTTCAGCAAAATAGTCAAAAAAGTTCAGACGGTCTCTATCTTACATTAATTTCAAAATTCACGGTTCAGAATTCAGCATTTCAGCAAAATAGTCAAAAAAGTTCAGACGGTCTCTATCTTACATTAATTTCAAAGTTCACGGTTCAGAATTCGGCATTTCAGCAAAATAGTCAAAAAAGTTCAGACGGTCTCTATCTTACATTAATTTCGGTTCAGAATTCGGCATTTCAGCAAAATAGTCAAAAAAGTTCAGACGGTCTCTATCTTACATTAATTTCAAAATTCACGGTTCAGAATTCAGCATTTCAGCAAAATAGTCAAAAAAGTTCAGACGGTCTCTATCTTACATTAATTTCAAAATTCACGGTTCAGAATTCAGCATTTCAGCAAAATAGTCAAAAAAGTTCAGACGGTCTCTATCTTACATTAATTTCAAAATTCACGGTTCAGAATTCAGCATTTCAGCAAAATAGTCGAAAAAGTTCAGACGGTCTCTATCTTACATTATTTTCAAAATTCACGGTTCAGAATACAGCATTTCAGCAAAATAGTCAAAAAAGTTCAGACGGTCTCTATCTTACATTAATTTCAAAATTCACGGTTCAGAATTCAGCATTTCAGCAAAATAGTCAAAAAAGTTCAGACGGTCTCTATCTTACATTAATATCAAAATTCACGGTTCAGAATTCAGCATTTCAGCAAAATAGTCAAAAAAGTTCAGACGGTCTCTATCTTACATTAATTTCAAAATTCGCGGTTCAGAATTCAGCATTTCAGCAAAATAGTCAAAAAAGTTCAGACGGTCTCTATCTTACATTAATTTCAAAATTCTCGGTTCAGAATTCAGCATTTCAGCAAAATAGTCAAAAAAGTTCAGACTGTCTCTATCTTACATTAATTTCAAAATTCACGGTTCAGAATTCAGCATTTCAGCAAAATAGTCAAAAAAGTTCAGACGGTCTGTATCTTACATTAATTTCAAAGTTAGCGGTTCAGAATTCAGCATTTCAGCAAAATAGTCAAAAAAGTTCAGACGGTCTCTATCTTACATTAATTTCAAAATTCACGGTTCAGAATTCAGCATTTCAGCAAAATAGTCAAAAAAGTTCAGACGGTCTCTATCTTACATTAATTTCAAAGTTCACGGTTCAGAATTCGGCATTTCAGCAAAATAGTCAAAAAAGTTCAGACGGTCTCTATCTTACATTAATTTCGGTTCAGAATTCGGCATTTCAGCAAAATAGTCAAAAAAGTTCAGACGGTCTCTATCTTACATTAATTTCAAAATTCACGGTTCAGAATTCAGCATTTCAGCAAAATAGTCAAAAAAGTTCAGACGGTCTCTATCTTACATTAATTTCAAAGTTAGCGGTTCAGAATTTAGCATTTCAGCAAAATAGTCAAAAAAGTTCAGACGGTCTCTATCTTACATTAAATTCAAAGTTCACGGTTCAGAATTCAGCATTTCAGCAAAATAGTCAAAAAGGTTCAGACGGTCTCTTACTTTTATTTCAATGTTCAGTGTTCAGAATTCGGCATTTCAGCAAAATAGTCAAAAAGGTTCAGACAGTTTACGGTTTGGTAGGATGGGAGAATTTTATAGTAGGAATTCTACTATTTTCAGCAGTTCAGACGTTCAGACATTCAGCAGATTAGTCGATCCCTAACCTGTGATCCACCGATTTAGTGTAAAAAAAACGGAAGTCACTCCTGTTACCAAAGTTTCTACATGGATAAAGAATGCGCGTGAGGAAATTTGTTTTCACTCTACAGGATAGGCAACTCCCTATCTCGAACGACAGCTTATTCTATTATGTACTCTGTTACAGCATCGGTTGTTAGCAAGCGCAAAGCTAGATCTAGTTTTGTAAGTGCTGACAAGAGACGAAAAACTTCAGGATCTTCAGAATTTAAAATATCCGCGAGTTTTTTAGCTCGAGTGCACGGACCTCCAGGCCTTAGTTTTAAATACGTGTAGGCAATTTCACACGTATTTTCTCCCTATTTTAGCGCGAGATTTCATTGATAGCTGGACCGAAACGCGCGCGAAAATGAGTTTTTAAAATTCTTAGCGCGAGAAAATGGACATTTCAAATTCCAAGCGCGAGAAAATGAACATTTCAAATTATTTAAGTCCAGCTAATAGCGCCTCAGGTGAGAGAATTTGGCAACTTAAATTGCCAAAATGAAAATAAAAATCGGCGCCGCGCACAGGCCTTGATTAACGTAGGCAACGCTTGATAGCACGTACAAAGCTACGTTACATAGAGACCTAGCTTTACGCGTGCTGACAACCGATGTTGTAGCAGGGTATATACAGAATAAGCTGTCGTCCGAGATCGAGTGAAAACAAATTTCCTCACGCGCATTCTTTATCCATGGTTTTTACCTTTCGCTAAGCCTAATAGAACTTTGGACTATGACAGTAGGGGGTCATACAATTTCGAGTAATAGACGAATTGGTCTATTACAAACAGAGACACCAACACACGGGGGCGAGGCCGCCATTGGGATATCCTCCCTCTCGCCAAGAGGCTCCGCAACGCCAGACCAAGTCCGAGATCACTACACGCGGCAGGCGAACTAACTCGCACCAAAATCCCTTCAATATGTTTTTTTACAACAGATATCAGATTTAAATTCAATTCCTTAAAAATTCAAAAACATTTCAATGGAAATTGCAAACATTTTTACACGAGATTACACGCATGGTTTTACCGAGTAAAGTTAGATTTGAAATAAAGGTCTATTAGTAATTAGTGTATGAATTGAAGACAAATAATAAAAATAATAATAATAAATTAATAAATCAACTTACAGGACACTTCTCCTTTGAATCCTTTTCGGAGCGTTTATTTGAGCTCGGTACCCATCCTGGGGCACATTTACATGAACCACCGCACTCTTTCCCCAAAGCTCTACATGGGCACCCGCCACGTGGGCTTCTGTTTCCCAATTCTCCTTTGATTGCTGCTCTCGTACAAGCATTTCTGCAATCACAACTATTGCGCTGCAAAATCGCTTTTACCACTTCAATAGGGATGTCTTCAATGTTATCCATTGATTACGATTGAAAACTCGCGAAAGGGTAATAAAAATATTTGGACAGAGTGACCCGAGTCTAGTGACTTAAAACCAGCAAATGAGAGAACTCAGGAGTAAAAAAATCTTACTCTTTTTACCATTGAAAATTTGAACAATAAAAAATAAAGGAAAGTTTTTGGTTTCCCTTTACTTAGACCGAACCTAAGCCCTCAAAATAATCTAATAGGCGTGACCTTTATGCATTTTACCAAAAACATAGCATAAACCATAGAGAATGTATAGGAGTAGTAACGCCTAAACTTGGGACCTTCTGATGAATGTGTTTGGGAGTACTACCTACTATACTTCTGTTGATGAGAAGATGCCTATACAATCATAATTAGGGCTGGTGATGCTCTATAGAAAAACAAGTAGTCCGCTCATCTGCTCTTGAGAACGACTATAGCACGGCGGAACTGAAAGCTATGCTGTTTAGTCCTCCTTATATCTATTCTCAATGATTCGAAGTTCGAAGAAATGCCCTAGGGAAGCTTTTTTTCAAGTGCAGGGCAGTATGGAAAGTTTTGGAGGGCAATACCACCATGAAAACGGGATTAGGGGATAGTGAAACTGCACGTGCCAAATAATGGAGTAGGGGAGGGGTAAATTCTTTCGGTTTTGGATGGGGGGACTAAAATAGAGATGATGAAGGGGTTCATGATGATTTTTCCCGTTTTTTTCCTGAGGGAGCTACTTGAATGCAGGGCAAAATTTCTAGTTTTTGAAACTATGACCTGACTAGAAATTCCGTGATCCTGTGCCTTTAACGGACCGAAGAATTTTTCTTTATTGCCGTCTTTCGGTCGCTTCAGCAGCCCCGAAAACAGCTGTAGTGAGAAATGTTATTTACTAAAAATGTATGCGCTCAGTGTGATGTGCTGTTTGTATTTTAGTGCTTCTAATCGTGGTGCGCGTCGAGGTTTACGAATCCAATGTGTGTTGCGAAATGAAAATCAAGGGTGGATACTATATGATCTATGCTTTGGAAGGAATTTGACGGCGACAGTCAAGCAAAAGTGCAAAACGGTATTAGGCCTTGCCATATGTTGACTGAGCTATAGTAAATTTTCGTCAGATTATCACACTTCAATGATATAAGAAATTGACCCTCGGATATCCTGTGATGAGGAGATGGTTTTAAAGTTACTAACTCTCGATTTTGGAGGTAGATACTGTCTAGTGACACTTAAAGTAACGATTTAATCTTATAAACAGACTACCATCATAAGCACATATCGTAAATTAACCGATGTTGATATCAAAGCTTAATTGAAATACTGATACCAATTTTTTTAACTCAATGAATCTTCAATATCAACATCAAATATTATCTACTGAAAGAGATATCTACTTATATTCCATTCAATCTCGCAACATTTCAAATTTACGAATAGAAATGTGCAAATGAAGTTGAAACCGATTAATTGGGAAAATTGCTATATTGGTCACGATTACCCTCATCCACATTTGCCATTACCGATCAGAGATAGATTTGCGTCCTTCAATAGTGTTTATTATGCTTGTGAAATGGTAAGCGAAGTCTGTCATTAAAGTTTAAAATAGACATGGGCAAAAAGTGCTTTATTCATATCAACTCGATTACCGATTATCTAAATTTGACCAAAATTAACAAAATATTCTCTTCATGATTAAAAATCTTGTTTGAAGCAGTAACCCATCTAATCCTTATTTACGTTCTTTTGAAAAAAAAGGTTGATACCTCTTTCAGTAGATGATTGATTGATGTTTCAGTTTAATCGAGTTTAAAAAAAATTGGTTCCCCATTGGTTCAATTACAATATCGACCAATCGACAATCACAAATTTTATTAACTAAATTACAAAAAACCAGTTCAAAACCTTATTAGTTTTGAAACGAGGTATTTCTAATATTAAACATATGTACTAGTTAATTCCTCGTAGGTAATTAATTTATTGCCTTAGTGAAATTGATGCTGAATTTTATATACACAAAATAAATAAATTAACTTCTAAAATTTAAATTTAAAATGTGTGGATTATTTTCCAATTATTAAAAGATATCCACAAACATTCAAATTAACATTAATTAGACCTAATAAGCTCAAACTATCAAATTAAGGGGTTTCTTAATTGTAAAAAACTATTCTAACATGCAAAAATTTAAGGCTTAAAAACAATCCTTATTTACGTTCTTTTGAAAAAAAAGGTTGATACCTCTTTCAGTAGATGATTGATTGATATTTCAGTTTAATCGAGTTTAAAAAAAATTGGTTCCCCATTGGTTAAATTACAATATCGACCAATCGACAATCACAAATTTTATTAACTAAATTACAAAAAACCAGTTCAAAACCTTATTAGTTTTGAAACGAGGTAATTCTAATATTAAACATATGTACTAGTTAATTCCTCGTAGGTAATTAATTTATTACCTTAGTGAAATTGATGCTGAATTTTATATACACAAAATAAATAAATTAACTTCTAAAATTTAAATTTAAAATGTGTGCATTATTTTCCAATTATTAAAAGATATCCACAAACATTCAAATTAACATTAATTAGACCTAATAAGCTCAAACTATCAAATTAAGGGGTTTCTTAATTGTAAAAAACTATTCTAACATGCAAAAATTTAAGGCTTAAAAACATTTTATTTTTATATAAAACGTTGCGACAGAATTGCCCAATAAACAGTAAGTAAAATTACGTAATGAAAGAGGAAGTGACGTACATTTGTTTGGATAAAGGTTTGGCGAGAGATCCAAATGTCGATTTGGGTTTGGGTTAGAATATGCCCTTTTAAGCGCCCTGTCCAAATGGAGCCGATCCAAACGTTTAGTTTTGGATCCTTGTCCAAATGATATAGATTTATTATCACAAAGGAACGAAACCCGAACGAATTGATCTGCACCTTCTTTCGGCTGAGAACTTATTTTAACCAGTAGAGACAACTAAACGATATGGGGGGCCGCAAACATACCTTCATAAGCGTGTTAAATCGAGTGCCATACTTATTTTCGTTACGTTACATAAATGTTTATTAAGCCTAGACAGAAGCAATTACAAGTACATTTAGGTAATTACAAAGGTCAACAATATTTTAAAACTGCATCTTGACACGTTCGAGGTATAAATGTGAAGTTTTTGTGTTTTGAATAAAAAAGTTTCGAAAGATCTCAATCCTGTGTTAATGGTATTGAAACGTGTTAAAATTCTTACAATACAAGTTATGAAATAGGCCTTTTCGAATAAAATTTAACGAATCCTGGGTGACTGGACATATGGCTAAAAGCGCCATCGCAGTTACGCTAATTTAAAGGTGACTTTATAATTGAAACGAAGAACTAACCTGATTTCGACGTTAAAAGACTCAGCCGCTCACGTTTATCAACTTTATACGCACGCGACAGGACCATTTCAAAAATATGCCCCGAGCTATTAAAATGTTTTAAGGAACGGCCTATTATTATTTAATATATCTATTGGAGGGTCTGACAACCCCAGAGTGTCACTGTGCTTTTCTCATGCGCTGGATGGGTTATTTTTACAATAAATACTAAATAAATAATAATAAATACGATATGTATGACTTCATACTGATCTTAATGTATAAGGAGGGTTTTTTGTTTGGATGTAGTTTTTTTTGTATTGCATTAACTGTTTTGAAAAAATTCCACAGAACTACATTTCTGATGTGGTTAAAATTTCAAAGAGATCCATTAATTAGTTAATTTTATAAAAAATAAAGTTGCTAAGGGTGGTTTTCATTTCCATAAAATTCATCACACCTTTTGTTGAAAAACAGGAATTTTTCCCCTAGAAATAACATGGGAAATTTTCTGAAAAAAACGATCCGGTGGCTCCGATGTTAGAAAAACTATACGTTTGTTAGACTTGAAAACGGTTTTAAATGGAAGGTACAACACCTAACATTCCGCTAAGCAATTTTCATTGACTATAATTAAGTCTAAGTATGTTTAAATTTAAATTTTCAAAACCATTCCAATCTGCGATATTTAAGCAGTGTAAAGAGACAGTTTATGATGTTAGCACTTTTAAAGCTAGTTGGTTCATATTTCGTGGTGGTTGAAAAACAAGGGGACCTAGCTTCGTGTGAGCTAACAAGTTAAGTTGGAAAAGGTCCCCCCCCACTAATAAATTATGTAACCAACTGCCTTTGGTACTTGTGGGTACTTGTAGGTACTTGTGGGTACTTGTGGGTGCTTGTAGGTAATTGTGGGTGCTTGTAGGTACTTGTGGGTACTTGTGGGTGCTTGTAGGTAATTGTGGGTGCTTGTAGGTACTAGTGGGTGCTTGTAGGTACTTGTGGGTGCTTGTAGGTACTTGTGGGTGCTTGTAGGTACTTGTGGATGCTTGTAGGTACTTGTGGATGCTTGTAGGTACTTGTGGGTGCTTGTAGGTACTTGTGGGTGCTTGTGTGTACTTGTGGGTACTTGTGGGTGCTTGTAGGTACTTGTGGATGCTTGTGGGTGCTTGTAGGTACTTGTGGGTGCTTGTAGGTACTTGTGGGTACTAGTGGGTGCTTGTAGGTACTAGTGGGTGCTTGTAGGTACTTGTGGGTGCTTGTAGGTACTTGTGGGTGCTTGTAGGTACTTGTGATTGCTTTTAGGTACCTGTGATTGCTTTTAGGTACTTGTGGGTGTTTGTGGGTGCTTGTGGGTGCTTGTAGGTACTTGTAGGTACTTGTAGGTACTTGTGATTGCTTTTAGGTAGTTGTGATTGCTTTAAGGTACTTGTGGGTGTTTGTGGGTGCTTGTGGGTACTTGTGGGCGCTTATGGGTACTTGTGGGCGCTTGTAGGTACTTGTAGGTACTTGTGATTGCTTTTAGGTACTTGTGGGTGTTTGTGGGCGCTTATGGGTACTTGTGGGCGCTTGTGGGTACTTGTGGGTGCTTGTGGGTGCTTGTGGGTACTTGTGGGTGCTTGTGGGTACTTGTGGGTGCTTGTAGGTACTTGTGGGTGCTTGTAGGTACTTGTGGGTGCTTGTGGGTGCTTGTGCGTGCTTGTGGGTACTAGTGGGTGCTTGTGGGTACTTGTGGGTGCTTGTGAGTGCTTGTGGGTACTTGTGGGTGCTAGTAGGTACTTGTGGGTGCTTGTAGGTACTTGTGGGTGCTTGAAGGTACTTGTGGGTGCTTGTAGGTACTTGTGGGTGCTTGTAGGTACTTGTGGGTGCTTGTAGGTACTTGTGGGTGCTTGTAGGTACTTGTGGGTACTTATGGGTACTTGTGGGTGCTTGTAGGTACTTGTGGGTACTTGTGGGTGCTTGTGGGTGCTTGTAGGTACTTGTGGGTGCTTGTAGGTACTTGTGGATGCTTGTGGGTGCTTCTAGGTACTTGTGGGTACTTGTGGGTGCTTTAAGGTACTTGTGGGTGCTTGTAGGTACTTGTGGATGCTTGTGGGTGCTTCTAGGTACTTGTGGGTACTTGTGGGTGCTTTTAGGTACTTGTGGGTGCTTTTAGGTATTTGTGGGTGCTTGTGGGTACTTGTGGGTGCTTGTAGGTACTTGTGGGTGCTTGTAGGTACTTGTAGGTACTTGTGATTGCTTTTAGGTACTTCTGATTGCTTTTAGGTACTTGTGGGTGTTTGTGGGTGCTTGTGGGTACTTGTGGGCGCTTATGGGTACTTGTGGGCGCTTGTAGGTACTTGTGATTGCTTTTAGGTACTTGTGGGTGTTTGTGGGTTCTTGTGGGTACTTGTGGGCGCTTATGGGTACTTGTGGGCGCTTGTGGGTGCTTGTGGGTACTTGTGGGTGCTTGTGGGTACTTGTGGGTGCTTGTAGGTACTTGTGGGTGCTTGTAGGTACTTGTGGGTGCTTGTAGGTACTTGTAGGTACTTGTGGGTACTTGTGGGTGCTTGTGGGTACTTGTGGGTGCTTGTGGGTGCTTGTGGGTACTTGTGGGTGCTTGTGGGTACTTGTGGGTGCTTGTGGGTACTTGTGGGTGCTTGTAGGTACTTGTGGGTGCTTGTAGGTACTTGTGGGTGCTTGTAGGTACTTGTGGGTGCTTGTAGGTACTTGTGGGTGCTTGTAGGTACTTGTGGGTGCTTGTAGGTACTTGTGTGTACTAGTGGGTGCTTGTAGGTACTAGTGGGTACTTGTGGATGCTTGTAGGTACTTGTGGATGCTTGTAGGTACTTGTGGGTACTTATGGGTACTTGTGGGTACTTGTGGGTACTTGTGGGTGCTTATGGGTACTTGTGGGTGCTTGTGGGTGCTTGTAGGTACTTGTGGGTGCTTGTAGGTACTTGTGGGTGCTTGTAGGTACTTGTGGATGCTTGTGGGTGCTTCTAGGTACTTGTGGGTACTTGTGGGTGCTTTTAGGTACTTGTGGGTGCTTGTGTGTACTTGTGGGTACTTGTGGGTGCTTGTAGGTACTTGTGGATGCTTGCGGGTGCTTGTAGGTACTTGTGGGTGCTTGTAGGTACTTGTGGGTACTAGTGGGTGCTTGTAGGTACTAGTGGGTGCTTGTAGGTACTAGTGGGTGCTTGTAGGTACTTGTGGGTGCTTGTAGGTACTTGTGGGTGCTTGTAGGTACTTGTAGGTACTTGTGATTGCTTTTAGGTACCTGTGATTGCTTTTAGGTACTTGTGGGTGTTTGTGGGTGCTTGTGGGTGCTTGTAGGTACTTGTAGGTACTTGTAGGTACTTGTGATTGCTTTTAGGTAGTTGTGATTGCTTTAAGGTACTTGTGGGTGTTTGTGGGTGCTTGTGGGTACTTGTGGGCGCTTATGGGTACTTGTGGGCGCTTGTAGGTACTTGTAGGTACTTGTGATTGCTTTTAGGTACTTGTGGGTGTTTGTGGGCGCTTATGGGTACTTGTGGGCGCTTGTGGGTACTTGTGGGTGCTTGTGGGTGCTTGTGGGTACTTGTGGGTGCTTGTGGGTACTTTTGGGTGCTTGTAGGTACTTGTGGGTGCTTGTAGGTACTTGTGGGTGCTTGTGGGTGCTTGTGCGTGCTTGTGGGTACTAGTGGGTGCTTGTGGGTACTTGTGGGTGCTTGTGGGTACTTGTGGGTGCTAGTGGGTGCTAGTAGGTACTTGTGGGTGCTTGTAGGTACTTGTGGGTGCTTGAAGGTACTTGTGGGTGCTTGTAGGTACTTGTGGGTGCTTGTAGGTACTTGTGGGTGCTTGTAGGTACTTGTGGGTGCTTGTAGGTACTTGTGGGTGCTTGTAGGTACTTGTGGGTACTTATGGGTACTTGTGGGTGCTTGTAGGTACTTGTGGGTACTTGTGGGTGCTTATGGGTACTTGTGGGTGCTTGTGGGTGCTTGTAGGTACTTGTGGGTGCTTGTAGGTACTTGTGGATGCTTGTGGGTGCTTCTAGGTACTTGTGGGTACTTGTGGGTACTTGTGGGTGCTTTAAGGTACTTGTGGGTGCTTGTAGGTACTTGTGGATGCTTGTGGGTGCTTCTAGGTACTTGTGGGTACTTGTGGGTGCTTTTAGGTACTTGTGGGTGCTTTTAGGTATTTGTGGGTGCTTGTGGGTACTTGTGGGTGCTTGTAGGTACTTGTGGATGCTTGTGGGTGCTTCTAGGTACTTGTGGGTGCTTGTAGGTACTTGTGGGTGCTTGTAGGTACTTGTGGGTACTTGTGGGTACTTGTGGGTGCTTGTGGGTACTTGTGGGTACTTCTGGTTGCTTGTGGGTGCTTGTAGGTACTTGCTTCGGGTGCTTGTAGGTACTTGCTCCGGGTGCTTGTAGGTACTTGCTCCGGGTGCTTGTAAGTACTTGCTCCGGGTGCTTGTAGGTACTTGCTCCGGGTGCTTGTAGGTACTTGCTCCGGGTGCTTGTAGGTACTTGCTCCGGGTACTTGTAGGTGCTTGTAGGGTAACCCTGACTATATTTTGTTTAAGGTTTTTAGCTTAATATCAAACAGACGTTAGTTTTTGCTACATAAATGTTTGAAATTGACAATCTCGGATCGTCTTTGTGAAGTTTTAAGGATATCCGAATTTCATATTGACCTTATGACAATTTTGAGCTAAATGTTAAACGGACATAAATCAGCATTTTTAAAAATCTTGTAAAATTGTCAATTTGGTCCTATTTCTGGGGTAAAAAATTGTATTATGTTAATTACAATAAGAATACAAACTTTTATTGATTTACGTTTTTTTTTAAGTATCATTATAAATAAATGTCTGATTGAGCTTAATTTATGGTCCTCTTTATATATGTTTCTGCTTAGTGCAGATTTTGAAAATGTAAAACAGTTTCTTAACATTCTTAACTAAAATGAAGACTGAAGGAACAGATATTAATCAAAAATGTCTTGATTAGAATCAAGACCTAAAAAGTATCGATAAGACTGAGGTTATCACTTGTCTGAAGGATCAGATATTAATTTTTCTTTTTAATTGAAACTTAAATGCATGCTTAAGAAAAAACAACGTTTCATTACCGTTTTCCGTTGAAATAAATTATTTTACTGGTAATCAATTTCAAAAATTTACTTATCTCGGCTTTTCGACCACAATTCCATTCCCCGAAAACATTTTATCATTACATATACTTTTGGGAGATAACGTGTCAAAATAACCTATAAAACAATAAAAAAACTGTAATAGCAGTCTGTTTAGCCATGACAAGAACCTTTTAAAAGTTTCAAGCACTATATTACCCTTTCGAGGCTAACAGCACCTGAGCAAACTGTAGCTTAACCTGCTACTAGTACGACCAGGGAGAATTGATGTAAACTGGAGTTGAAATTTCATCATGTGCGACTTCGGCCTTGAAACTCTCCCATAGTCCCTGTGTGTGTAGAACATAATTTTTTCGCTGTTATCTGCCAAAATCAATCTTTCTTGGTAGTGCCGCCTCCTCACTTGAATTTTTCATGATATATTAAGGTTTGAACGAACAAAATTCTAGATTACCATTTTCACTACTATGTCCCTCTGCTAACTTGAAGCAAACTTTCCTCTCTTTGTGCTGCTCATTACCGGTGCCATTACCTTGACTTTCTGTTCGTTATAACTACTATCATGAGTTTATTTAATTGAAACCAAAAAAAATTGGATTTTTTTCCTTTTGTGCTACTTAGAATTTACAAATGTATATAACGTTGTCCGTCCCATATCAAATAGTCTCTAACCATTGTTAGAAACTAGAGAGAGAAATTGGGCAGAAACACTGATCATGCCCTGAACTATGAGAAAGAACAATACGACGGTTGACTAAAGTACACTTGATATTACATCATTTTGCAAAACCGCAAGTAAAAATCTTAGTGTCCCTATTGAATTTGGCGCCATTGGTTTTAGAATAATTAAAATTTTCCACTGTGAAGCGTGCCGGTCACGAATGGGGATGTAACGTCTTTAGGAACCTTTTAAAACGCAAAATCATACACGTACTCTCCCAAAAGTAATTAATGTAATGATAAAATGTTTTCGGGGATTGGAATTGTGGTCGAAAAGCCGAGATAAGTAAATTTTTGAAATTGATTACCAGTAAAATAATTTATTTCAACGGAAAACGGTTATGGAACGTTGTTTTTTCTTAAGCATGCATTTAAGTTTCAATTAAAAAGAAAAATTAATATCTGATCCTTCAGACAAGTGATAACCTCAGTCTTATCGATACTTTTTAGGTCTAGATTCTAATCAAGACATTTTTGATTAATCGACTATGGCATTGTGAGAAATACTGAAACTAGCAATCTTAGGCGTGGCTCCTCTATTCAAAACGTTTCAAGGAACCGTAAAAAAATTCCCCTTAATTTAGTAGAAAATTCGTTAATAAATACTACTAAACAAGTTGGGAAAACCAAAATATTACCTCTCCGAGACAAGAGGAGAACTACTTTCAAACTAATTTACCCAGATATGGTAATGTTTCTTTTTGTATGAACAAAAACTGAAGTTAAAATTTATGAGATATTAAAGCAGTATACAAAGCATAGCAAATATACTGTAAATCAGACGACATTTTACATCCAATAAGGATATACTTGTACACATTAAAATCATCCGATGGAGGAAAAACGGGAAATGAAGAGATAAAACTTTGGAGGGATATTACCTTTACGTGTTTGTAAAGGTCCAATTTGCTACTCCTCAACTGTATACCCTCTATGTTCAAAGACATATTCACAACAGGGTTGCCATGTAAACACTATCCTCTCGTTTCACCTCAACGATTTTCTTAATTTGTGAACATGGTTGTAAACGTTACATAACACCAAAGCTTATTTGTGGCTACACACACTGAAAGTAAATGCGCAACATTACAAGCATGAAAACACGAAGCTATAATCCGATTACGATCAGACCTTTCACTATTCTGGGCTGCGTTCAGAAGAGCTCACCAATAAAGAAAGCGGATTTTGGAAAACGTTTACCGGTGAGCTCTGTCGTCATAGCTTATCTCCGGTCATCGGTGTTTTAAAAATGACGCTAGCGCTATAAAGCGTGCAAGGTACCAAGTAACAAAAAGTGTATGATAACATATTTGTAGAGATAGATAAGAACAACTTTTATAATTAAAATTAGAGACTAACATGTCCCTGAAAGTTTTCGCGTGATCAACTGGTTTCACGCCAATCAAAGAGAGTATAGGGGAGGAGTGGAAGGAATGCCTCAACTTGTTGCTCCTTTTTCCCGGTACAGGGCGACTTCCGCTAAGCAAAATGAAACGGGCCGGAAGCTCTCATGTACCAATTTAGGAGCAACATCATTATTGGCGCTTGTGGAGCGGGGTAGCTTCCACTCCTCCCCTTTACTCTCTTTGCGCCAATTGAATTATATCGTTTTAGTTCCTCCATGGTTTTCTCGCCAAGCTGAGAACTACGCTTTTTACGTTACGTTATCCACAAACCCGACTATTTTCTTTTGTGACCGCGCTGGCTCAGCGCCAAGCACCGTGACGTCAAAATTCAAAACCAAAACCCCGTTCTGTATGACACAGCTAACAGCGCTGAGCTCTGCTAAACGCGGTCCAGATTTCCACCATGATGCTTTCTTCTTATATAAAATCTAAGCCTGATTATATAAAAGTGTATTTAACTTTCGGCTCACTCTGAACCGTTAATGTCTCTGCATTACAGAAACGAAAACCAAGCGTTTACTTTTGGTTCACTAGGCCTATTGACAAACAAAAGTTTATTTGACTAACATAGGAGCGTTCTTCTTGTAATCACTATAGAAAGGATTATGCTATAAGCAGATGTAGTATACCTTAAGTAATATATAAACATCCATTTCAAATAATAATATTAAAAAATATTCTTGGGATATAAAAATGAAACAGAGCTTTATAGCTACAAAACTACTAAAGGCATCGAAATTACGAAAAATATTTCCATATATTAATTTCACATTATGAGAAAACCAAATATTAAGGTTTTGTAGGATTTCTTTCCGCAAAACACAAGGCAAACTGCTAACGCGGTGCACTAGTGTAACAACGGACGGACACACACAGACTAAAACATAGGCTGCTTTTTAACTCTTTCCGTTTTATTTCAATTGAGAAACAAGATTATCTTAAATATTAAAATAAATATAATGAATATTAAATATTTTCTTCGTTAGTTGTTCGCCTTATTGAGCGTTACATCGTGTTGATAACGAACAATTAAACATTCGTGAGAGACTTGACTAATATTGGCTTTTGAAATGAAGCACACGCCGGTTGCCTCGCCTTCCTCAATAGGTAGTATATAAGGGTTTCGAATCGCAGCTATGGATAAGATCAGCGCAATTGCGTGAACCTTTGGTGGAAGCCCCGCCATTGGGAGGCCGGACGTTTCTCGTAACCCTGGCCCATCGCCGCGTATGTCTTAACCTTAAGGATGATGATGGAGTAGAAGCCAGGTGTGCAGACTGGTGTCCATGTGGGATGGACAAAAACAAAGACCAGAAGATGGAGGCGTAGAAGCCAGGTGTACAGACTGGAGTCCATATGGGATGGCCAAAAACAAAGACCAGAAGATGGTGGTGTTAGAAGCCAATGTGTACAGGCTGGTGTCCATGTGGGATGGACAATGACTAGAAGATGGTGGTGTTAGAAGCCAGTGGATACAGACTGGTGTCCATGTGGGATGGACAATGACCAAAAGATGGTGGTGTCCATGTGGGATGGACAATGACCAGTAGATGGTGGTGTTAGAGGCCAGTATGTACAGACTGGTGTCTATGTGGGATAGACAAAAACAACACCCAGAAGATGGTGGTGTTAGAAGCCAATCAATACATATTGGTGTTCATGTGGAGTGCACAATTGTCTAGTCTGATGAAGTAATAGTCGCCAGTTGAACTGTGGATAGCCTCAAGTTTTGAATTTTCCGGGAACTGTGAATGCGGTTCCCTGGGGTGTAAGTCAATAACAACAGCCTGACACACACACACACACCCACACACACCCAGACATGCCTGTCGATTTTAGAACCTCTTCGTGACATACGTCACTCGGAGAGGTAAAAACTGTTTATTAACTGTTTTCACTGAAACTTGTATGATATCATTTCATCATAAAATATTTCCGGAAAATGGAACTTTGATTAAAAAAACTAATTCAGTTATTTTTTAAAATAATTGAAAATTGTAATCATGTTTTCAAAGGTATGCATTTCGTCCGCCTTTCGTTTACTTTTGTTTGTCTTTGTCTACTACGACAGTATTTTTTAATTAGCCCTAAAACGATTTGTTTAATTTTGAGACTTTGTCTAATACAATCAAAGTTATTTAAAAGATTACAACATTTCTTTAATTAAAATACGATTAGTTCATTAAACAAGTGACTCTCATATTAAATGAATATACTTACAAGTTGGAAAAACCAAAATATTACCTCTCCGAGTCAAGAGGTACAAACCTATTTACCTAGATATGGAATTATTTCTCTTTTTTTTGTAGTAAAAATTCCAAGCATAGAGAAGTAAACCAGACGATATTTTACATCCAATATGGATAAATCTTGCACACATGGAAATCAGTCAATGGGGAAAAGAACAGGAAATGAAGTGTATAAATTTTGGAAAGATATAATCTTTATGTGCTTGTAAAGGCCCAATTGTCTACGCTTCAGCCGTTTACCCTATATTCTGATAACTATATTTACAACTGGTTTGCAGTGTAATCACTATCGTCTCGTCTCACCTCAACAATATTCTTAGTTTAAATAACACCAAAGCTGATTTGTGGCTAGACGCACTGAGAGTCTTGCGCACCATAAAAAGAATGAACACTCCGTAGCTACTACCCGTTTACTATTAGCTCTTTCACTGATCTAATTGCCACCATGATCTCTTCTTCTATATAATATCTAAACCTGGTTATTTATAAGTTTATTTAACTTTCGGCTTACTCTGAACCGTTAATGTCTCTTCAATACAGACACGAAAATCAAAACCCATAATTTACTACATCTTGGGCCTCAATTATACACTCTTTTGTTCGCTAGGCCTTTTGCGGTTAATACTTTATTTAAACGACAGAGTGTAAGCCTTAGCGTTCTTCTTGAAGTAACTAAAGCAAGGATTATTCTATATACAGATGTAGTATAGCTTCAGTAATATATAATCAGCCATTTCAAATAATAATATTAAAAATGTGCTTGGAATATCAAAATGAGACAGAGCTTTTAAGCTACACAACTCCTAAAGGTATCGTAACTACGAAAAGTTCTTCAACATATTCACTTTATATTATGGAAAAAGGGAATATTAAGGTTCTGTATGATTTCTTTACACATGAACACAAGGCGAGCTAACGCGACGCACTAGTGTAACAATGGAAAGACAAACACAGACAAAAACATAGACTGCTTTTTAACTCTTTCCGTATAAATTTTGAGTTGAGAAACAAGAATATCTTAAATATTAAAATAAATAAATTAATATTTAATATTTTCATCGTTAGTTGTTCGCATTATTGAGCGTTACATCGTTTTGATAAAGAATAATTAAACTTTCTTGAGAGACTTGACTAATATTGGCGTTTGAAATCAAGCTTACGCCGGTTGCTTCGCCTTACTCAAATAGGTAGTATATAAAGGTTTCGAATCGCAGCTATAGGTAAGAACAGCGCAATTGCATGAACCTTTGGTGGAAGCCCCGCCATTGGGAGGCTAGACGTTTCTCATAACCCTAGCCGATCGCCGCGTACGTCTTAACCTTAATGCTGATGGAGTAGAAGCCTGTGAGTACAGACTGGTGTCCATGTGGGATGGACAATGACCAGAAGATGGTGGTGCTTAGAAGCCAGTGTGTACAGGTTGGTGTCCATGTGGGATGGACAATGACCAGAAGATGGTGGTGCTTAGAAGTCAGTGTGTACAGACTGGTGTCCATGTGGGATGGACAAAGAGCAGATGACGGTGGTGACTAGAAGCCAGTGTATACAGACTGGTGTCTATGTGGGATGGACAAAGACCACAAGAGGGTGGTGATTAGGGGGTCGCTTAATAGTATCGAATGGATTAATGGCGAATAGAGCGTTGCTCCGTCAATTTACTAATTTACCTAGAGTCGAAAGGAATTGTATCGAACGTCTTTAAAGTCGAAAAATTTCGCTTCCTAAGGATTTGCAGCGAACCACATTTTGACAGATTTGATAAGTATCGAATGAAATGATGTTGAAAATAACAAAATCGGAATACGGTCGACACGAAACTATGTCCAATGTCATTATAGTCGAAAACATAGTTTGTGATGGGTTAGTGGCGTATTAGGTTTGATTAGGTCGAGGTTAGGCTTGGTTCGGTTAGATTCAGATGAGGTTATGCTTGGTTCGGTTAGTTTCAGATGAGGTTAGGCTTGGTTCGGTTAGTTTCAGATGAGGCACTGAGCGCCTAAACGTGTTCTGTACTCAATCTTGAAAAATTACTAGGGGGTAAACATAATAACAAAAGACTCGCGACGGAAATAAAGCTATGAAATTTTAAACACCCGCGTAAATTATTTCGGATAAACAACAAAATATTGCAAAGGCGTAATATTATTTCGAAAAGTAAATGAAGATAAACAAGAAAGTTTTGAAAAAGGTGTAATTTTATTTGGGAGAAATATTTCAGAAAAATGTTTCATTTACTTCCCAAAACATTATTATGCCTTTTCCAAAATAATGATGTTTTGTTTACATTTATTTAGTTTCCCAAAATAAATTATGCCTTTTCCAAAATATTTTTGTTTATCTTCATGTACGTTCCGAAATAATATTACGCCTTTTCCAAAATTGTGTTTGTTATCTTCATTTACTTCCCAAATAATATTACACTTTTTCCAAAATATTGTTGTTTATCTTCATATATTTCCCAAATAATGTTACGCCTTTTCTGAAGTATTGTTATTTTCATATATTTCTCTAATAATATAACGTCTTTTCCAAAATATTGTTGTTTATGTTCATATATTTCCCAACTAATACTACGCCTTTTCCAAAATATTGTTTTTTATCTTCATACATTTCCCAAATAATATTACGCCTTTTCCAAAATATTTTTACCTTAATTTACTTCTCAAATTATGTTACGAGTTTTCCAAAATATTGCTTACCTTAATTTACTTCCCAAATTATGTTACGATTTTTCCAAAATATTGTTGTTTATCTCAATGTACATTGCGAAATAATATTACGCGTTTTCCAAAATTTTGTTGTTTATCTTTATTTACTTCCCAAATATTGTTATACCTTTTCCAATATTTTGATTTATCCATTATTTTAGTTACCCAAATAATATTACACCTTTTCCAAAAAATTGTGGTTTATCATCATTTATTTCCCAAATAGTATTATGCCTTTTCCTAAATATGGATGTTTACATTGAGTTGGTTTTCCAAAAAATATTGTGCCTTTTCCAAAATATTTTTATCTTCATTTACGTTTCGAAATAATATTACGTATCTCAAAAATATTGTTTACTTTTAAAAGTCGAGCTTTCTTGAAATATTTTTCTATCCTGATATGAGAATTGTAAATGATTCAGCGGGTGCTTAAAATTTCATGGCTATATTTCCGTCGCCAGCCCTTGTTATGTTTATCCCCCTAGAAATTTTTCAAGATTGAGTGCAGAACGCGTTTAGGCGGTCAACGGTCTCAATGGGGGTAAGTAAATGCAATTTTAAAAAATTTCCAAAAATGTTTTGACCAACTTTCGGAGGGTTTAGAATATTTTGACAATTTTTTTTCGAACTCCCCGTAGTCTAATTAATCAGAATCAAGTGTTGGTTGGGTTAAAATCCTACCACAGAGGTACAAACTGGTATTCTAAAACCCTACACAAAGGGGATTTTTATGCTGGAAAAATGATTCGGACAGTGGTCGTGAAAGCTTACTTTTCACTTGCAAATGTCAAGTATTGGCTTACTTAACTACAAATCTTTTCGATACTAATCTCATTCTCATTAATTCGACGATATTCCTTTCGCCATTAATCCAAATTTTCTAAAATATTTTCGACACTATTCCAATGGCGGGTTTGACGCCCTCGATGCTATTCCTTTCGACACAATTCTATTCGATGCTAAGAATTTCGATTCACTTCTATTCGGTGCTAATGCTCCAAAATAAAATTTTCGACGCTATTCTCATTCGATGTTAATCTTTTCGACGCTAATAGTACGCCCCCTTGTTACCATCACCACTCTAAGATCAGAGATTAAAAGACGAGGTTGCCCCTGAAGTGCAACGGCTTCGGGGCGATTAGTCGGTTGGCAGTCTACCCAGCATGAAAATGAGTCATGTGGAGAATGGGTCATGTGGATGGCCGGTGCCGAGTCAAAATATCGCACCCGCCAAACATTCGGCCGGCTTTTTGTATCTTCAATAAAAAGAGACCATTGTCCTTCTCTTACGACAGCGTTGATTTCATTCAAAAATGTAATTCAAAATCTTTACTTTCCTAATAAGCAGCAACCGAAGCGTCTTTATTTTTATTTTATTCTCTATATCATTAAAACTAATGACCAAGAAGTGAATAGACCATTTCGGTATTACGCGCAGCGTCATTCCCCGTCGTAATGGAGCCCGTAAATTGAGCGTTCAGCATTGAAAAATGCGGTAATTAATATGTTGTTTCCTCTCTGCTTTGCTTTAATAAATTTACACATTATCATAAGTGGATCATATTACAGCTCCCTATAAATACTGGACGTAGGTTATACTTTTATAAACAGCGTTTTCTTCCAGAACATCCAAGCCCGCCATCTATAGCTCAGTTTCAAAAGTTTAGTTAACCAGATCTGGAGTTACGTTAGACTACGGATGTTCCGGTTAATGGGAATGGCTGTCAGACCGCTGTCAGTGTCGTGATTAGTGTGAAACTTGTTATCGCGTTATAATTTTGATTTAGAATGGCTTTTTTTTCTTTTGTTAATTAGGAAAAGGGACTAGTATCAATGTATTTAATTTCAATGCCCAAATGAAAGACACATCTGAACATTATTTATGTGATATTATAAGCACTTAACCGTAAGCGACTAAAACGTTTTGTAAAACTGAAAAATATTGACCAGCATCTTTCGCAAACGGAAAACGTTAAAGCATTGAAGAAATTAGTCAGACTTAAAAAAGGAAAACAAATTTCTGTCTACGCACATAATCTATAATTAGTAATAAATCGGTACAACTATCCCCGCTAAAAACCTTTAAATCGGTGGAAACTCAGTGCTGTATTAGGAATGCATGAAAAATGTTCTCGCACGATGAAGGCTATTTTATCATTAGAATTCATATTAATTTCCATTCCAACACAAGCGTTTAAAAATTGCGCAAAATACCTATTAATTTTTTTGAAGTCGGAAAAATAAAGTGGACTTCTACTACACTCTAAGAAATTGGAGTGTGATTTAACACCTTTATAAGTACTTTATATGGGTCCAAATTTGACACCGTTACAGGTGTACATTTACACCCCTGAAGGGATTTAATCACACTTACACTCAAAAAATGGGGTGTGCTTTAACACCTTTAAAAGTAGTTTATATGGGTCCAAATTTGACACCGTTACAGGTGTTCATTTACACCCCTGAAAGGGTTTAATAACACTTATTTGAGCAATTGGTGGCAAAGATAAGTATAAAATTGTGCAACAGAGGTGCAGTTTAACACCTTTTTAAATCTTATATCGCACTGAAAGTGAATTTTTACTCTCATATTAGTGTTGTGCAACTCCTTAAAGGGTGCGGCATAGCACCTTTCAGAGTGTCGCTTCACACCTTTAAGAGTGGGAGATTTTTTGGTAGAAATTTTAGTACTTTTCCTAGACTTAAGAGCAAAACCGATGACGTAAAAAAACTATAGTAGCTACATTTTGACCACTCATGAGGCATAACTCAAATATCGAGTATGGTTTTCCTGTTTAATTAAATTTTGATTATCCGCCATTCCGCAGTATTATTAGCAATCAGTGCTATATTCATAGCAGGGTTCTTCCTTGAGAGAACTTCATCACCTATAAGGAGGAAAGTTCTCTCACGCAGAACTATACCTCTTTAAGCGAGGGTTGTTGCGTTACGGGTTTATAAACTTCTGAAAAAGGCAAAAAGTTTTCACTTCGTACAAATGCATAATGTATTAAATTAGTTTTGGAGGCTATACTATTCAAGCAGTAGATATAGACGTTCTTGTTAAATTTAATAATCTCTTTTCACTAAGAGTTTTTCGAGTACCAGAAACGCGTTTAATCTAATTTGCACTACAGATTTTACAAAAAAAAATCCATTTAGTACCCTAATTTTTCTCAAAATGATAAAACATGTCACAAAAGCAAGTGCCCCACTTTGGCTTCTCAAGCCGGCCCTACTGTGAGGCCAGTATCTAACCTAGTCTCGTTTTTTAAGAGTATCGCTTAACACCTGTAAGAGTGTCGCCTAACACGTTTAGCATAGTTTTATGAAGGTACAACACCGCCAGATTACCAATTTCTTTGTTAATTTTATTTAAAGGATAAAACTGTTTTCTTTCATGAATATCATCTTTAAAAAAAGGTTTAACAAGTACGTTTTTCAATAATTTTTTACTGTTTGTATTGACTTTAATATTAAAACATTAATGAAAAATAAATGAAAGACCTTATTTAAGAAACCCGCAGTAATATAATTTTTCATGTTTAATTTCGAACGGTGTTTTAATAGTGTTATTTTACACCGAATTTACACTTTAAATTGGCCTCTAAAAACTCAAGGTAATAAAACACTCTTTTGGGTGTTTTTACGGTGTTTACACCGTTTTAACACCTTTTTAACACTTCCATTTCTTAGAGTGTATTATATTCACATCCCAACAACTATGTATGGAACAACTTGTTTCCTTTGGCGCTCTTCTCTCTCAAACCTTTCCTCATTGGCTATCACTTACTTCCGTTTGTTTGCCCCTCTTATTAAAAATATCTTTCGCACCAAAATCATTCCTCTTGTTTAGTTCACAAATTCGCCGCTGGGTTTCGCATATAGCCTTTTCCCTTCAGTGCTGGGAGACAATGCTGATGCACAGCGATATTATATCGTCCAGTACTTCTAGGGAGCTGTAATATGATCCACTTCTGACATTATCAAAAACCGAGAATTATTTTTGGTCGTCTTTATTTTCTCATAAATACATTTAGAAAGTATTTATTTTCCCACAAATACACTTAGAAAGTATTTATTTTCCCACAAATACATTTAGTAATTATTTATTTTCCCGCGAATACATTTAGGAATCATTTATTTTCCCACAAATACATTTAGTAATTATTTATCTTCGCACAAATACATTTAGTAATTATTTATTTTCTCACAAATACATTTAGTAATTATTTATTTTCCCACAAACACATCTAATAATTATATATTTTCGCACAAATACATCTAGTAATTATTTATTTTATTTAATTTCTTAGAATACATCTCTTAATATCAGAAATACATGAACCGAAATTATCGGAGACATATTCCTCTAACGCTAGAGGCAAGTTCTCTCTGTTTCCCCTCCTTAGGCGCCGTATTTTATACCTCCCCTCTGTTCGAAATACAATCATCTCTGATTCAAGAGGGAGCTTTGAATGCGCTACCTAGCGATTGCTACAAGAAGCTTTGTTTATACACAGACTAAAAATATACTGTGGTAAAGTGTCTCTTTTAGTCTTTGTAATAATGGCAGTCTGCTTTTCTTGTAGGGATTAACCAGAAGTGAATATTTAATCAAGTGCCTTATTTTTTAATCAAAATTGAGAAATAAATGGTCTTGAAAGGTTTTTTAAGTAAGTTACTAATTCTTCCACGTTTAGCATAATTGCAAACTAACCACCAACCAACCAGTGCACCATTGACCACTAGGCTTAGGTTTGCAGACGACTTCACGACGATTTTAAAGAAAGAAGAAAAATTGTTTGGCTGTGACCATGGCAACGAAATTGCCCATGATTCCAAAAATATTTTTACCGCTGCCGCGGGAGGGTAAAATTTACTAACCTTCCTTCTAGACTCCCTCCCCATTCACTCGGAGACATTGCCTGTGGCGAAAAAAAGCCTCGTAGATAATTTCGGTTCATGTATTTCTGTTAATATCTATGTTTACATAGCAATTTGTAGCCGCTTTTTCCTGGTTTCCCTGAACTAGCGGAAAACATAAATTACTAGGCTTCTCGTAATCTAACTGCGGGTTCAATTGAAGTCTAGGGTATGAATATAGGAGTAATAACTAGAACTGGTTTAAATGTCCAAACGAAATCAAATTTATTAGCATTAAAATACCTAACCAAGGCAGAAGGCCCTGGCTAACAAACGATAAACAGTTAATTTAGATGCCGGTATTCTATTTACATTAACCCCCAAAATAATATTAACATGCACACAATAAACCCCGGAATAATATTTGCATGCACACTATAGCCCCCAAAATAATATTAACACTTTAAGGTTCGAATTTAAAATTGTTTTACGATACCCAAAACTCGTTGGCTCTCTCTCTCTCTTTAAAACACGCACGAAGCGAACGCGCACGATTTGCGGATGGCGCTAATTACTTAACCCGCACCCGGATTAGCTGGAGCGAGACGGACTGGTTTGTGGTCTTTCTTCAAAACTTCTATGTTTCAGGACTGGTCACTCTTTCTTCAAAACTTCTATGTTTCAGGACTGGTCTCTCTTTCATCCAAAACGGCCAAGTCTCAAGACTTTTTCCTTTGTCGTTCTCTAGGAGCAGCAAAGCCTTGCTCTCCTTCCCAGTCGAGTCCTTGTCAAAAAGTAATTCTTCTCGACCTCCAAGTTCAGTTCCTCAATTCTTCTGTTTCGCGGGCACTTTCTCTTTAGCCAATCATGTATAAGGATTTGGTCTAATTATTTAGTTCTCCGAACTCCGGTAAAGGTTCAAAGGTCGAAGAGAGAGAGAGTAGATTTCTCGGCACCAAATTTGTCCCGAGAGAGAGCAATTAATCAGTGCGGTACCAGGTACCATTTAAGTGGCACCGCGAAGACGCGAATAGTCCAACTTTCCAAATATAGAGATAATACAAAAAGATAACAGAGCCATTCGAAAATATAGTTCAAATGGCCTGAACCGACAAATGAAATTATAGATTCTTAACCCGATATATGTACAGTTTCGCCGTAGAATGGGGGGTGGCGTAGCGGCTAGCGCTTTCGCCTCGCAGCAAGAGGATCCCGGGTTCGATCCCGGACTGTGGCACCGGGTGAAAATCTGGGAACAAGTCCTTCTGCGTAGAGTTTGCAAGTTCTCTCCCCGCTTGTTAAAAGGAGTTTTCCTCCGCGGTCTAACCCGGTTTCTCCTTTCCATCAAAACTTGCAGAGGTTAACGGTAATAGTTAGTATAGGGCGCTGTAGGTTAGCTGTGGCATAGGGGCTAGCCACCACCCCTCTATGCATTGTAAAGGGACCCACCTGTAAACAAGCCACAGGCTTAGTGTGGAAATCCCTTCATAGACCAAGCTTAGATTATTATTATTATTATTATTATTATTATTATTATTGTTGTTGTTTAACCCCTACCCAAAAGTTTTCGCTTGGACATTTTTCGTAGATACAAAAGAGAGATAGGGGAGAATGAATGACTGTAATAAAATGGGGTTCTTTGAGAAGCCAAGTACTGAGGATACCGCCGTAGGAAAAAGCGTAAGGAAGGATTCTCGGACCTACCCGAGAGCAGGTAACAATTTGGGAATAATTAGTAATACTAGGAATTTATAAAATGAAATGTATTTCTTAACAAAAGTGGGATCTAAAAATATAGCCGTGACAAATTTCAATATCTCGTAAAGAAATTCTTAGGCTTATATTCGTTTTGTGAATCATCGCGAGTTTTCAAAAATATTAGTAATTCCATTATTCGAAGTAGTTAAGTAGTATATACTATGAACTTTGGGTTCCCTAATTGGAACGCACCATCACTAGATTATTCTATTTTTTAAAAATTTTGAAAAAGACTGGTTTCATTTGCTGACAGAAGAATTTGTTTACGGTTAGGCCTACAATTGTTTAAAACCTTCTCTTCTGTTTCACTTAGTACATTTTTTAGTTCAGTGTTTGTCAAAGATCGCATTAGCTATTTACACGCCATTATAGTTACTATAGCTTATGGTGATTTCCACATCCGCGAACGACAGTAAGAAATATAGTAGCTTAGTATCAGCAAAAGTGGACGAGGGGAAAGTATGAAAGTCGCAACACATCAGATTTTCGCCGTAGTTGGCCGTTGAATCGGCGCAGCCATATAAGGTTTATTCACTCCCTTAAAGTAGGTCTTAAATTTCGGTTTTCACAATCCCAAATAAGTGAAACCCGCCATTGGGGTGGAAAGTTAAATAACATAAAATATTTCGGTCGAATGCAGGTTCGCTCCAAACCTTGTCTTAGAATTTGTTATCATCTTTTATCTGTGTAGCATTAAAACGTCACTTAGTCTTTGCTTGCGGGTGGCGGTGGTGCATAATTTTTCGATATTCAGATAAACACAAATTTTATCGTTTTATTTAACCTTGAAGACGACACCAATGCTTTGTGCAAAAACTAGTCTTAACCGCCTTGGTGTAATGCGATTGATCGGATCAAAATCGCTTTGAATCGGTTTCCGGTTTAAAGTTCTGTTGCAAGGGGTTACATTCCTAACAAATTTCGTTTCATCCTAGTGATGTGCAGTGGTTCTCGAAACTGGAATCTTGTCAGTAGCTCGACGGTGAAGACGAAAGAAGCGACTCCAAGCATTGTCGCCCACAATCTGAACTTCACTTCAATGTCCTGATAACGTGTACATCATTATCAGCCGTCGAATGTCGAGGTTCCATTTCGATGTGCCAGTCTCTCTCGATGAAGCGGTGATACGATGTGATTTGGCCGGTTTCTACGAAAGCCCGCAATCTGCAATCACCAAAGGGTGAGATACTTCAAATCAGTAATATAAATCAGGTTGTAAAATTTTTCCGCGTGATTAATGTTGACTTTCTGCTACCCACAAGGTGAAGATTTCTCAATTTTGATAAACTCCATATGGAAAGAAAAGGTAACTGTTCCAGTGAGCGTCAAATTTTGCGCAATTATCTTGAAAAGCGCTACACTGTGTATGTCCTCTATGCGATTTAGAAATGAGAATAATGTTTCGGGGGATACAAAAACCTCTTTGGATTAATGGAAACTAAAGAGTGGGGGCCCATGGACCCCAATTCGGACTTGCAGTCGAAAGAAAGGTTTATTCCAAAATGCAATTATGTAAAGCTTTGTCCACATTAGACTCGCGCCATCGTCTACTCACATCTTCGCAACAGATCACGAAAAACATTTGCGCTACTGTTCAGATACTTGCAAATATTTTGCTTTTCATATTCTGAGAGGCAATGAAATTTCAGTAACCAATGCTTCATCTACGTAGTCCGTATTTATTAACAGTGACTCGATTGAGTCACTCAGCTACACGCTGCTTTCGTCACCCCACCCCCTTCCACTCGCCTGTGATTTGTGATTTTCTTGGCCTAGGCGCGTGAAATTTGTATCTTCGCGAGGTGAGGACGCAAAGTAGCGTAAACCCAATGTGGACAGTAGCGGGATCTTGCAAACAAGCAAAGCGAAGATGCGAACACGCAAAATTTTTCAGTCTGGAGAGCCGTAATTATAGCAAGTTTCCAGCGTTATTAGTCAATTATTCAAGAATACAATAAAAGCTGTAAGTTTCATGTTAAAGATTATCGCCAATGTGCAAATGAGAAACACGAAAACGCAGACTGTTCTTGCATTAAGAAAGTTAACGAACCTTCGGTTGATGTACTTCAGAGCTTTCGGATTCATTGTTTTATTATTGGTTGGGAACACTAACGCTTTATGCAAGTACTTGGCCGAACCAAGATGAAGATGCAATAGTTTCAGCTTTGGCCCATCCGAGATTAATAGCGAGAGCGACTGCAAAGTAGCTATATCTCCAAACCATACTTGCTTTCCTGAAATGAAGTCTCCCGCTTCTTTAGGACGTACGATTGTTTCCTGATGCAAGAGAGTTTTCATTTCATCGTCAGTCTGGGGGATTGAAATTTTACTAACAGACTTTAGCAATGAAATTAAAGTAATTAAAATTCCACACCAATTCTCTGATATTGCCGCTTATAACCGGATTAATGAAAACTTTGACGTCGGGTACTTTCAATAAATCCGGAATTCTGTTAAAGTTTTCCTTTTTCTGTGACGAGAAATTGGCTTTCAAGACTCTGTTGAACAAATTGACGAAAACCACTACTATCAAGAGATAAACACCAACGCTGAAGCGAATAGCCAGTGACGAAGGAATGTCAAAGCCTGCACCATCACAAACCAATAGAAAAATTTATAGGTTGTTTGACTAAAACCTTTCACTTTGTTGGACGTGTGGGTGTGTCTGTGTGCCCTCTTACAACCAAGGGGACCGCGTTTGCAGTTTGCAAATCGAAGCAAACGTGTTTGCAATTTCTGGACCGCATTCATATTTCACGGAAATTTGGAAAAATTGTTTTTCACTATTTAGCTATTCGGCGTTTATTACTGGCTAGTGAAGATGACGTCACGGAGAGTTATAAAATATTTCATAAAAATTTGATCCAAGGGCTGGGCCATAATAGTAGCCACATCGTTATCTATTTAATCAGCACATAAATAAAAAGAAAAAAAATCGAAGACCCTAAAAAAACAAAAAAACAAAAAATTTCAATAGTAACCGACTCCACAGAAGGAGAGGAACTTTCCCACCTCCAACACTTTAGAGGTAAACTAAAGGATAAATATTCAAACTTTCTTTTGTGTCTCCAAGGTACAGTGTTAGAGTGTCATATTTCTGCGCGAGCGACCCGGGTGCGGTCTGAAAAAATTTTAATCAATATATATTCTCTTACCGAGCTCAGTTACCCCTTTGGGTGGGTTGAGGTACTATCGAGTTCCTTTTAAGCTAAAATCTAACGAAAACAAAAGCGACAACCCCGGCCCCTACTACTACTACAACTGCTATTACGGCTCGGGTCAAACTAAGAGCCTATCGCAAACTACGATGTGGCTAATAATATTATAGCATGATTTTTATTAACAATACAATACCAAGAACCGTTATCTAGTTTACTATGGAGAAGGTATAAGATGCCTAAGTATTCGCCTGCCATAGTCCCAGTCCCCCTTTCAAAATACAGAGGGGACGTAAAAGGAGGCCGGACTATTTCACCTCTCCTAAGTCGGAAAATATGTAATTTTCGTCACTCGCGTCGCACTGACGTTTGTTTTCAAGAAACAATGAGATGCTGGTTAAAATTTAGAGGTGGTGATTAACTCCGGACCTGCGTTTGGAATGGAGATAAAGAACTAGAAATTTTACGAATTTATACCTTCTCCCTAGTAAACTAGATATCGCTTCTTGACAATACCCTTTTCCCTTCCGTGCTGGGAGAAAATGCTGATACACAGAAATGTTATTAGGGAGCTGCAATATGAACCACTTATGTCTTTAGTATGCACAAACGTTAGAAATTTGAAAATATTGTTGAGGTATATAGAGAGGGTAGTGTTTACACGTCAACCGAGTTATGAATAAATTTTTTTTATATCGCTTGAATAATTCAGCATTTTAATTATAACGCCTGCAGTTGCTTGTCGATAAATAGCAAATAACAATTCGATTATGATAGTCCACTCGGCTCAGAGAGCTAACATTTTGGTGTCCAAACTTATAATTTCAATTCCTTTTCGGATTTGACCATTTTTTTCTTTAAAATGGATTATATGTTGTGATTAAAATAGCACTTAGACTGTCGGGCGCCCATGAATTAGAACTTTTGGAATTCGAATTCGTTGCTTTTGCTTCTCTGAGAAACATCAAAAAGAGCGCCTTATTCTACATCTATCTACATGAATCAAAGTCCTGACTGACTGATAATCAACGCCCAGCCCAAACCGCTTGCTCTAGAAGTCTGAAAATTTGCAGGAACGGTACTCATAAGTATTAGGTGTGTAAAAAGAAAGATTTTTCCAGTCCGCTGCCATTTTTAAAAATGGCGCCCAGAAATGTAAAAAATCTTCTCTACGCAACAAAGTCCGCGCGTTGCAACAAATTTCGCAAATATTTAGTACACTGGTTTCCTTTAATTTATAGACGGACTGAATGGTCTTTCGGGTTCGATTTGTTGCCATCTTTTTAAATGGCGGCCAAAAACTTAAAAACCCTTCTTCATGGAATAATGTCCGCGTGAAAAGTAACAAAAAATGTCCCGACGGGCTGACGGGCAACGTCAAGTGCCATCGCTCCTAGGGTGCTAAAAAAATATTAGTCATCAGTAAAATCAATCTTTATATCATTTTGATTGAAGTTATTACATGCGAGCTACGCCGCGGGCAACAGCTAATCATCAATATGAAAAGAAAAATCATGTCCACTCTATCTTCCGCGAAATGACATTAACACTACCTTTTCCCAAAATGGCTCCGAAATAAAGGAAGAGTTTCTGGGCAGCGAAGGACATAATTGATCCTGGAATTCTCTTCACTCGCTTTTGAATGATATCAATCATCGTTAAGACTCCCATGACGCAAAGCAACCCGGTCCAAACCTGAAAAAGGGTTTTCAGAGAAGCAATGATTAAGAATTACTTTGCAAATACATCGACGTAATTACTAGGGAAGGGAAACTCGTTATTCATGTAGTCCTTGCTTTTTAAAGGACCACCGACAACAGAATCAAAATTTTCGTGTTTTCTGTACAGGGTGATAGATTTTATATCAAATATTATCCCTCTTAAAGGATTTAATCATTAAAAATTTATTTAAAATGTTATTACGAAAAGTTCAAATTGTATAGGATAGCCGCTCAGATTTTAAAGATTCCATGTTTAACCCCCGCGCAGCGCCTCTCTAGGGAATTTAGTGTAACTATCGACGCCAGATGATCGTAACTACGGTACTACCGCTCATTTCTAGGAGGTAGACCAGGTCCGTACTCTGTAGCTCCCGCGAGTGCGCGTCGGGTCTAGCCAAGGCTTACAGGATTTGCCAAGGGAATTTTTTCGGATTATGTTAGTTTTTTCTGTTAAACAACTTGAACATCCAAGAATCGCGCATCGTTTATTGTAAGGCATCGCAAAGTAAATCTCGATCAAATGGTAATTAACTAGCGATAACGGATAATTGAAAAAATTAGCCGAGGCCTAATACCACGAGACCGCCGCCATAGAATGATAGAAATTAGATCAGTCAGCGGAAAACCGGGAATGAAACTCGACGCGAAAGAGATGGCGCTACACGTAGGTTCTATCTGGCGGTCTAACTAAACTTTGGGGGGGGGGTGAAACTGTATCTTTCATTGTTAATTACCTAATTAAATTTTTATCGTATTCTGATGAAAATTGGAGATTAACCATTTTTTGGTGTCCTCTAAATATTTTCATGGTTTTTAAACAAATTTTTTCTGGTGACGGTTCTCCTTTAAGGGAATTATAGCAAAAGCGGATTATGCTTCACACATAAAGTACGTAAGTTCCACTTTTCTATAGCTTTGGCCATGGATTTCATGACATTTCCCGAAGTAAAAACTAAGCAGACGAACAAAAAACCTTTTAACCAATCATGAGCCCCTAAACGTAGATAACCTCTTTAATGTCAGACCAATCGGCGACGGCTATTACTATTTTCTTGCATGGGACCTCGACTCGACTTCGCCGTCGACCTAACCGGGAAGCTCGGAAGGCAAATTTGCGGTAGCGTTCGGTAGTCTTTATAGTATATTCAACGTTTCAAAGCTGAAATTCCGAACATTTCCGAGTCATTTAATAAGTCTTCAACTAAATATTTTAAGAATTTTTTTAATTGCAAATGAAAAATAGCTCTGCGAATAACCGCAGACTCGAAAACTACGCCAAGCCTTGGCTAGGTATGGGCGGTATCCCGATTCCCGAGCCACCGACGGCTGGGCTTGCCGTAGCTGCGAGAACAGAAAACATTCCTCATATTAAAACATATACACGGCTACTTAAATAGTCCAAGCAAAAGCTACCCATATTGATAAGATCCTCGTTCCTTACTCCCAAATAATCCTTGGTATTGGGAATAGTTTTATCTAAAGAATATTTTGGACACCCTGCTCAGTATTTATAGTATTTCCCGAATTAATGTACCTGGTAAATCGATTCTTGTGGCGGAAGGATCGCATGGATCCGAAGGAACCGCGTTACAGAACTATTTCCCTCCGCGTAAGGGGAGGTTCTTTAATCCCCTAGGCATAAGTTACGTACTTCATGTGTAAAGCTGCCAGTCAACGTAAGATTCATTTATGTCGTCTGCTCGCGGGTCAAACGTCGGGTGACTCGGGGATTGTTTTGTTTTCGTCGTTTCGAACTTAGAAGAGCTTATTTTTGAAAATGATTAATAAATCTAATAACTGAAAGACGGGTAATACATGTTGACGTTGGTAGTTAATTATTAGTATTAAATTGTTACTTAGATTTTAAGTCTGAGACTGTCAATTTGAGTTACAAAGCCTCGGACTAAAGCAGCCGAACTAGACCGTTGAAAATCTCTCACGCCCTAGTAGGCACTACCCACTTCTAAAACGGGGAAATTTGGAGATTCAGTTCGGAAACATTTTTCTAGGAAAATACGCTAAATCTATTGCAGCCCTGTGGCTCAGTTTTGTCATAGATTCCCACCTTGCCTGGAACGGGGGGGGGGAATCACTTCTGCCGCATATTATGGATCGAGCTATTAAACTAGGTTAGCGATCAAAGGTATTTTGGATGTAAGGCTATCTGGTAAGTTAGTGAGGTCAGGAGTTAGATAATTGAAGTTTTGTACAAGAGATTCATTTAGACAATTTGACATTTCAGAGTCCGTCTTTTCCCCTGTAGAGAAGCGAATATTGAGACGTGGAGGTTGGCTACCAATTAGATGGTTAATTTTATGCCAGTGTGTATTCAAACTCAAGTTTCTTATTTTCATTCTATTTACTATACTACCACTTTAATGTAGTGCTAAAAACCGAAATTTAGAGCGGATCACCTATTAAGCGCATTTTGACATTTAATGTACGTCGGGGGAAGTGGCGCTATATATGCTACATATAAGTTGACCGTCACATCACACGCGTTTTAGAACCCTTATATTTGAGTTGGTTTTAAATTTTGCGCGTCCATCATAGATGGCGCTAAAAATTGAAATATTTATACGGGATCTTTCGTGTTTACGCGTGTGGCGGTGCGAGACAGGCAAGGGGGCTCGCGCTCGCTTCGGGATTTTTACCTCTCCGTGTGACGTAGTCCAGGAGAGGTTCTGTAACGGCCGTGTCTGTATGTGTGCCTGTCTGTGTGTCTGTGTGTCTGTCTGTCCGTTGTTACACCCACGTGACCGCGTTCGCAGTTTACGTATCGGAGCAAACGTGTTCGCCATTTACGAACTGCTTTCACAGTCACGGAAATGGCTCCTCTACTTGAGTTCACACACCAACATCTGGTCTTTGTCCATCCCCCACGGACACTAGTCTGGACATACTGGCTTCTAATCACCACCATCTTCTGTCCTTTGTCAATCCCACATTGACACCCGTCTGCACTTACACTGGCTTCTAACACCACCATCCACTGGTCTTCCGTCTATTCCACATAGACACCAATCTATATCATTGGCTTCTACTTCATTATCATCGTTTGGTTTTAGGATATACGCGGCGATCAGCTAGGGTTACGAAAAACGTCTAGCCTCCCTAAGGTAGGATCGACCACCGAAGGTTTTCGCAATTGCACTTTTTCCTTACTATTATAATGGAAACGAATCGTATATATACCCCAAAATTTGAAGAAAGCGGGAAGAGGGGTACCCTTCACTTTAAACGTCAATATTAGCAAAGTTTGAGAAGATAATACGTATAACTTTATTTTAAACGATTTAACTATTATTAATGTTAATCATTGAAGATTAAAATAATTAAAAATAATTATATTTATTTAAATATTAAAGATAAACCTCTCGTACAAAGAGAGATTATCATTGCCTCCTATATCTACCAAGGCCCGTGCATGCGATATATTTCCTTCATTGCCTCCTATATCTATCAAGGCCAGTGCATTGTGATATATTTCATTCATTGCCTCCTATATCTATCAAGGTACGTGCATTTTGATATATTTCATTCATTGCCTCCTATATATATCAAGGCCCGTGCATTGCGATTTATTTTTCAAAACAACAACAAAAATGGGAAGCTCCTCTCAGAAACATAATAATTTCTTTTCTCTGTATATGAAATGAAAATATGGATAATATTGCGCTCCTTTAATGGTACGAATCCTTGCCTGTCTATTAATATTTTACGTAGGAGTAATACGTTTTTAGTGAAATCTAGAGAGGATAAACATAAGCGAGATTGTTTCGGAAAAAAATACTGCTTCCACTAATGGGTTTATACTCCTTGTTACTGTTGTATAGAGTAATCATGATAAAAGCTTAAAAAATTACGAGAGGACAGACCTTTTTTATCCTCTTGTTTTATTCTTAATAAGAATGTAAAACATTTATTTAGTATCAAAAAATATTTTTTGGTGCTAAGATTGCTTTAAAAAAATCCAAACGGTTAGGCATTGGTAAAAAAGACAAATGATATTTTTCAAATCTAATGAGATAACGCCCACCTAGTTGAAAATTGCCCTTTTTTATCAGCGGGAGCCATTCTTAATGAGAATTTCGATGCTAGTAGGTTGTCAATTATACTACCGGTATATTATTGTTGTTGGATATTGGATATTAAGTCAAATTAGGTGGTTGTAAAGAGCCAGCAGGTTTTTGCCACTTCTTTTTGTGAGTATTTATTTTTGTATGTAAAATGGAGGATGATAATGTTGAGAGTAAGGATGAAATGCGGAAGCGCAAAGCGCGGGAAAGGTTGAGGGCAAAAAGGGCGACGTTTTTATTGGATACTTAAGGTTATATAATCTTCTCGACACGGAAAGGTAATATTTTGGTTTTACCAACTTGTATCTCTCTCCTTCAACTCGCTTGTGTGACGTCACACTGCACCTGCCCAAGTTGCTTTGCGAACGCTGGCATCGGAATCAGGGCGCAGGATTTAAAATTTTGTAACTATAACCTTTATTATTCTTTAAACTGCGTTAAATTAAAGAGTTCATTATATGGGTTTGTTTAGTTACTTGAGTGAAATAAAATTTTTAAACTAAAGTTGACGGAAAACTGACAAAACATTATTAGATTATGTGGAATTAACATTCATGGTTCGCTGGAAAAAGAGTTGCCAGCCGTGTTGCCGTGCAAAATTTTAATATTGGCTCTCCGGAGCCATCTTGTTATTTCTTTAACTTATCTGGGTGGCACGCGATCGTAAAGAAAACACACAATGAGACAAGGCAGTGGAGAGGGAAACATATTTTTGCTTTATAGACGATAACCTTATTTTTCACGCATAAAGTTAACTATGTAAGATAAACGCATTTAATTCTGACGCCCACCCAAAACCATTAACAACCCCTGGGAGTTAAGGCTGTTTTCGCGACAAAGGTGCCACCAATCGGCAACGGATAGAAACTTATCGGGTGTACAGAACTTCCGGTTCCGAATATCGCTTAAAAAAGAAATGAAAAGAAAAATTCGGAGGCCGAGGCCGCAACGGTTTAATGTACAATTATGATAAAATAGCAAAATAATATATCGCTAAATTAGCTTGATATCCGCCAGTAGCGCCGCCAGGATTATTTCTCGCGTAGGCACAGCATGATCTACAGGCCCCCCTCCCTTTTGTTTTGAAAATTTATCATGTTTAATTTTTTAATGTATTTCAGGATTTTGAGGAATATCTCCAGATTTAACGACTAGATTTCAGTATTTCCTTTTTTTTTGAGATTATTAAGAGTACGAAGTTTTTGGCAACCGTGTCCTTGCGACCCTTCTTATAAATTTAGTCAATAATTACACTGTCTTGAAGTCTCTTATCAGGGATTATCTTTCGTTTCCGTGAAGCACCTAAAAAGTTACTTAAGTGTAATCTTGGTGTGTTTAGACTTTAGAGTTGGAAAATTTTATTCCTCTCCGCGACGCATGCGCCTACCGTTTTTAGGTTGGAAGGGGAATTTCCAACTCGTGTCCTTTCTAGTTTCTATACAAGAGAGGTGTAACCTGGGGGTCAACGGTCAACACTTTAGCGGGGGGATCTTGTTCTTTAGAATATAAAGAAAACGGGTTTTGAAAATGCTCTCTTGTACATTACAAAGGCATAGTGTAGCGAATAGGTGTGAGATGTTGTGTTAGATTTTTACAGATAGAAATATAAACTATGAAAGTACATAAAGTAATTAAACGCTGTTAAAGTAAAAAATAAAATTTTATTTGAAGGCCTCTATAGGCACGTTTTTAAAAATTTGGAGGCCTCTCAAGTAGGCCAAAATTTTCCAACGTAGGCACGTGCCTACCCGTGCCTACTGCTGGCGGCGCGACTGATATCCGCAATATGGTAGTTAAAAAAATAAGTACACGTTAACATTTTTAATATTCGTCGTGATCCGCAATTTTTATATAGCAAAGAGGAACCTGTAAACCGGAAATTTGGTACCCCCTAAAAGTTTCCTCAACATACCGCAAGGGTCGCTAGGATCGCGCCTAACAGAAAACCACGAAAAGTAGAAAGCTTGCTTTGCGAATCCCGGGGGTTGTTAATGGTCTTAGCACCCACACAAGCAACACTAAACATGTCGTAAGAAGAGTAGAAATAGAGAGGGAAGCCCGGAAAAAGAGCTTACATCCATGGAAATAGTTTTTAAATCGTCGAAGGCTCCGACTGGAGCAACGTCGAACGTCAGATGTTTTGCAGACAGTAATCTTTGTTGGTCGTACATGAACGGCACTGTCGATGTTGAGAAAATAGACAAAAAATATAAAAGTCCGTAATTCACTGGCTCTGGTAACAGGTCACATTTCTGGAAATGCGTATGTGAAGAACAGTTAGTAGTTAGACGGTAATGGGAGCATGAAGGGTTGAAACAAGTTGTACTCAGTCGCTTTAAAATTATACTGTGAAATCAAGAACGTTAATGAAATACAATGCGTTAATTTTTAAAAAAAATTTATGTTGCTTTTTTTCAGCGTTGCTCTCTTCAACCTTTTACGCTCTTTTTGAAACTTGTTAATCGATTAGCGAAGTGAGAATAAAATTAGTTAATACAAGCATTAGTACAATATTTTAGCACTAAGTTTATTTGTCAAGGCCTTAGCACATTGGGGAAAATGTTGCTGGTTGCAATCTCTTTATGGAAAGCGTGTTATGAAGACACATTGGGGGGGGCAATTCTCTAACTTTTTAAGCGAGTTATCGCGAGTGATAATTATCGTCTAAAGGGTTGATGCCAATATCGTTCTTGGTCTATGAGAGCGCGATATGTAAATAGGTGCTTAGTCTTAAATGTCATCAAACCTTGAACAAAAAGCGGCGGATGTCTCGCGTATTCCTCTCGTGCTAATAAAAAACAAGGTGGTCAAGTTGAAATCTACCGTCTTTTGTTAAAAAGCAAGCGAGAACTTATCGACCTGCTTTACCCTTTTGGGCAATGAGAGGGCTGACATGTATGCCAAAAGAGGGGCTGAGTCGAAGTTCTTCGGACCTGAGCCTGCGGTTCCCATCCCCCATGGCATCATTCGCCATCGGATTCACTGCCGGATGTCTGCACTACAACTGCAGCTCTGGCCTGACATGGATGGGCAGAGACAAGCCAAGAAGTTTGTCCCAGGTCCTTCTATTACTAGGGCAAAGGAACTGCTTGCCCTTACCAAAAGCAAAATTAGGCTGGTTACCAGTTTCCTCACTGGACACTGCCGGCTGAATAGACACCTGCACTTATTGGGCATCGTTGATGACCCACTCTGTAGGTTCTGCCGGGAGGTAGAGGAAACCTCCTCCCTTATCCTGTTTAGCTGCGACTACCTCGCGGCCATGAGGTTTGAGCATTTTGACATGCATACTATGGAACCTCGCCAGTTCTCTACTGTCCCGGCCAATCGGATTCTCCGATTCATCGAGGCGATAGGACTCTTCGCAGTCTAACCAGCTCGGGGTGCACAATATAATTTTGGTATCGGTGTTCGACGTGGCGACGCGTCACCCCCTTCAACATTAACATTAACTTTTTTGTTAAGTTATCACTCTCGTGATAATTATAAACGGTAAATTTTAATTTGCCCACCTTGTTTTTGTTTTTATTAGCATGAGGGGAATTCGCTAGAGATGCGCCGATTTTCGTTCAAGGTTTGATGACACCCATGACATATCGCGCTCTCATAGACGGCACGAGGTTGACACAAATCCTTTAGACGATAGTTATCACTCGCGATAACTCATTTAAAAAGTTAAAGTATTGTCCCCTTTATCTTTGGCCAGAACGTTAAGACAGACTGCCCAGAGGGAGTTGCGCTTTCTCAAATTCTCCTCTCTTGTTTGGAATAGATTTGCTTGGCAACAAGAAACCGAGGGTGGGACACTTTTTTCAGACTTAGAACTAAAATATTTTATGTAAAGTTTCATACCCAATCGTTAGTGTCGATTCGTCCTTCATATTGAACGTTTATGTACCTTAAAATATAAGTTTAATTAGGAAAGCGTCTTTAATAACACCAAGAGCAAACCAAGCAGGAGTACCCCAATACGAACTTTGAAAATTTTTAAATATAATACAAATTTGATCGAAAATTAAGTTTGAATTAATTAGATACAAATTAAGTTAAATCCAATTATACTTTTTATTATAAAATTGATTTCAATTTTTAGCACAATTCGGTCATTGATTGAAATAGTTTTCGCTAAACGTGACAATAACCGCGACAATTGGTCGAACTCGCCACGGTTCAATTTTCATAATACTATCTTTGAATTAGACAGATCACCCGCTTGGCCTGTAGAAACTTGTTTGACCGCTGGTTCTTGCCTCTAGCGAAGTTGATTCTACCACACATTCCAAGGATCGGAACGTAATGGTTCATGTGGATAGTCGGTGCCGCTTTGCAATGTCCTACACGCCCCACAGTTGGCCGACTTCTTTTATCAAGAATAAGAGGACGAGAGTGTATGGAAATTTGATATTTAAATTTGTATCACGTTTAACATAAAGCGAGTAATTATGACGAGTCCCGATTTAATTATAAATCATAGAAACTATTCAAAGTTAATTAAGGGCGAGCATTGATATCGTTGCCACGAAAACTTAATAAAAGCAGAGTAGAGAAGTCGATTTGGGAAAAATGGAAATTAATGGTTCGTTTGAGACTGTCAGTTAGGGTAGAGACGGTTCGTTTTTCGTAATTTTGGAAATGTTGAGATGCAAAGCATAGGCCTAAGCAATAACGTTTTGTGAGGGCATGAAAATGTCTGTTCTCTTTTCTCTATACAAAAGATAAACTGTCTCCACTTGCACAAACAGAGAACATGCAACTTTGATGCAACATTGAAGGGAAGATTACCGCATCAGACCTAAATTAATAAAAAATATCTTAGTGGACAAAGACTAGAAAAAGGAAATGATAAGAGAACAAAATGGAATGACCGAAGTAACAGCTATTAAATTTCTTCAGTTTAAAGACATGATTATAAAATATGGGGCGCCGTTCGAGACATAATTCGTTTATAAAGGTTTTTATGTAATTCTAAATGGTTTTCATATAATTCTAAAAGGTTTTCATATAATTCTAAAAGGTTTTCATATAATTCTAAAAGGTTTTCATATAATTCTAAAAGGTTTTCATATAATTCTAAAAGGTTTTCATATAATTCTAAAAGGTTTTCATATAATTCTAAAAGGTTTTCATATAATTCTAATAGGTTTTCATATAATTCTAAGAGGTTTTCATATAATTCTAAAAGGTTTTCATATAATTCTAAAAGGTTTTCATATAATTCTAAAAGGTTTTCATATAATTCTAAAAGGTTTTCATATAATTCTAAAAGGTTTTCATATAATTCTAAATGGCTTTCATATAATTCCAAGAGGTTTTCATATAATTCCAAGAGGTTTCATATAATTCCAAGAGGTTTTCATATAATTCTAAAAGGTTTTCATATAATTCTAAAAGGTTTTCATGTAATTCTAAAATGTTTTCATATAATTCTAAAAGGTTTTCATATAATTCTAAAAGGTTTTCATACAATTCTAAAAGGTTTTCATACAATTCTAAAAGGTTTTCATACAATTCTAAAAGGTTTTCATATAATTCCAAAAGGTTTTCATATAATTCCAAGAGGTTTTCATATAATTCCAAGAGGTTTTCATATAATTCTAAGAGGTTTTCATATAATTCTAAGAGGTTTTCATATAATTCTAAGAGGTTTTCATATAATTCTAAGAGGTTTTCATTTAATTCTAAGAGGTTTTCATATAATTCTAGGAGGTTTTTATATAATTCTAAGAGGTTTTCATATAATTCTAGGAGGTTTTCATATAATTCTAGGAGGTTTTCATATAATTCTAGGAGGTTTTCATATAATTCTAGGAGGTTTTCATATAATTCTAGGAGGTTTTCATATAATTCTAGGAGGTTTTCATATAATTCTAGGAGGTTTTCATATAATTCTAGGAGGTTTTCATATAATTCTAGGAGGTTTTCATATAATTCTAGGAGGTTTTCATATAATTCTAGGAGGTTTTCATATAATTCTAGGAGGTTTTCATATAATTCTAGGAGGTTTTCATATAATTCTAGGAGGTTTTCATATAATTCTAGGAGGTTTTCATATAATTCTAGGAGGTTTTCATATAATTCTAAGAGGTTTTCATACAATTCTAAATAGTTCGTTTCTATATAACGGCATTGTGGCTCAAACGTAACAACTTTTGGTTTTAAATAAAGTTTATTTATTTAATAATCACGTTGTTTTTTCTCCGTAAATCCATTAAATATTTTTAATCTTACAGAGGTTTTTGCCCTTATAAGTAAGTGTATTATTATTAGACTGAAAGGGTCTACTGTGACCTTCTCGGAACGGAATTTCCCACGGTCGTAAAAGAGCCCAAAATCGCTAGTTTTTCCCGACCCTTTAGTCGGTCTTTTTCAGTTGTTTGGCGAGTCGCGCTTGGAATCAGGCTAGTTTGGATAGAGTTAGTAAAAATCTTTAGTAGCCATTTTGAAAATAGTATTTTGGCAATTAAAATGGTCGATGAAGAAAATTTAAATAGGAATTCATTGGGTGGTAATATTGGAGCAATAACATTAGACGCGCTACAAAAAATAATCAGAAATCCGGATTTTGTAAGATCTATAAATGAAGCGGTAACCTCTCAACAACATTCTCCTGCCACTATCTCGCCGAGGGGGAAACCACTTGTGAAATCAGGTGTACAAAATTTTTGAAATCACGATTGAAGTCCATAAATTATTTTTGAAGTCTCTATAAATCGCAAAATTTGGTTGAAATCTCGGAAGTCTTAGTAAGTCCCTAGAGAATCCCTTGAAGTCATGCGAAGTCCCTTGGAAATCGCTTGAAGTCATGCGAAGTCTCTTGGAAATCTCTCGAAGTCTCTTGGAAATCTCTCGAAGTCTCTCAGAAGTCTCTTGGAAATCTCTCGAAGTCTCTCGGATGACTCTTGGAAATCTCTTGAAGTCATACGAAGTCCTTTTGAAGTCATACGAAGTCCTCTTGAAGTCATACAAAGTCCCCTTGAAATCTCTCGAAGTTGATGAAGTCCGTTGGAAATCTCTTGAAGTCATATGAAGTCCCTGAAAAATCTCTTGAAATCTTATGAAGTCCTTGAAAAATCTCTTGAAATCTTACGAAGTTCTTGAAAAATCTCTTTAAGTCATATGAAGTGCTTGAAAAATCTCTTGAAATCTTATGAAGTTCCTGAAAAATCTCTTGAAATCCTAGGAAATCCGTTAAAATGTCTAGAAGTCTATTGAAATTCCGTTTCAAATCTATTCAAGTCTCATGAAGTTCCTTGCATATGAATTTTTTTCTCTCTTTTCGTTTCTTAAAGATTGGGTCGCTAGGTTTGGAGTGGAGCGATATTCCACCTGATTAGCACAATACACACACCAGTGATAAGCTTACTTTGCGAAATTTTGAGGTTCTTTCGCACTTCACTTCTAATTTTGCGGTCAAGCTTATGTTATCCAAAGAATACGATAGTATTGTTTAAGGTTTGCGGGTTTTTTTTTTCGGAAAATCGTAGCTGGAAATTTCCTCTTCTAAAACTATTATTTTCAAGAGTCTTGGTCCGTTTTGGAGTAACGCCTCCTCTACAGAGGTCACTCAATTTTCGGCTGTTTTTGGAGGTGCAATGCAACCAGACCCTCGTGCCACACACTTTCCCCCAGTATTTTTTGCCTTTTTGGACTTATTGTCAGCGGCAAATCATTCTGTTTTCAAAGAATGTTTGTAAACGATATATTTTTGTTTGTGACGAAGTTTTAGAGGTAAATATATAAAGAAGGATTAGTTAATTGAAAAATATAACAAATCTTCACTATCGACTGACGTATATAGTCTGGAGAAATGGCTCTTGCGCTCAGAATCATAAGATCATGGATAAAGAATGCGCGTGAGAAAATTTGCTTTCATGTTGTAGGATAGTTTGAAAACAAATTTCCTCTCGCGCATTCTTTATCCACGGCTCAACTATAAATCACGTCATATAAAAAATCGCTGCGCGATGAAGATTTCTTATTTTCAACAAGTTCAGAGAGACCAAATACTTTATTTAATCACCTATTGGCTTAATAAACTATTATTTAACTAAATTGGGAACCTTAATTTCGAAACGTGTAAGAAAATAATAAAAAGTCAGAGAATACGACATAAAAGCTGCCTATTTAAAAATTGCACCATCTAGTTCTCTGAACCATGAATTCGAGTATGAATCAGACGATAATAACTTACAAAAACACAGCCCACGCGCTCACGAACGTGATCGAGTTAGCTATGCCATATAAAATCTTCTTTCCGTAAATGGCGTCCGATCACGTGATCATATTTTTCCCGCGTATAACGCCGCAGAATTCTTGAGAGTGAGGCATGAGCAGCGATCAAATGGGCCAATACTATTCGGGCTTGTATCTGCGCCATATAATTCGGCATCGATACTTGCTTTCGGTTGCTCTTTACCTTTGTACTTAATAGCAGAGTACATAGATACTTTTCAATTATTGCAATTTAATGAAGTCTTGAGAAAAATAAAAATCGGCTTTAGTCTATAAATTCTATTGAAGTCACTAACTTATGTTGAAGTCACTAGAAGTCTTCACATATTTTTTTGAAGTCACTTGAAGTCTATAAATTATGTTGAAGTCACTTGAAGTCTGTAAATTATATTGAAGTCACTTGAAGTCTTTATAAATTATATTGAAGTCACTTGAAGTCTTTATAAATTATATTGAAGTCACTTGAAGTCTTTATAAATTATATTGAAGTCACTTGAAGTCTTTTTAAATTTTATGGAAGTCATTTGAAATCAAATTCAGTTAGTGAAGTCCTTGAAGTCAAATGAAGTCTATGATAGTTCAATTGAAGTCGTTTGAAATCTGAAATCAGGTGTACAAAATTTTGCGCTACTGTTCAGATACTTGCAAATATTTTGCTTTTCATATTCTGAGAGGCAATGAAATTTCAGTAACCAATGCTTCATCTCACTCAGCTACACGCTGCTTTCGTCACCCCACCCCCTTCCACTCGCCTGTGATTTGTGATTTTCTTGGCCTAGGCGCGTGAAATTTGTATCTTCGCGAGGTGAGGACGCAAAGTAGCGTAAACCCAATGTGGACAGTAGCGGGATCTTGCAAACAAGCAAAGCGAAGATGCGAACACGCAAAATTTTTCAGTCTGGAGAGCCGTAATTATAGCAAGTTTCCAGCGCTATTAGTCAATTATTCAAGAATACAATAAAAGCTGTAAGTTTCATGTTAAAGATTATCGCCAATGTGCAAATGAGAAACACGTAAACGCAGACTGTTCTTGCATTAAGAAAGTTAACGAACCTTCGGTTGATGTACTTCAGAGCTTTCGGATTCATTGTTTTATTATTGGTTGGGAACACTAACGCTTTATGCAAGTACTTGGCCGAACCAAGATGAAGATGCAATAGTTTCAGCTTTGGCCCATCCGAGATTAATAGCGAGAGCGACTGCAAAGTAGCTATATCTCCAAACCATACTTGCTTTCCTGAAATGAAGTCTCCCGCTTCTTTAGGACGTACGATTGTTTCCTGATGCAAGAGAGTTTTCATTTCATCGTCAGTCTGGGGGATTGAAATTTTACTAACAGACTTTAGCAATGAAATTAAAGTAATTAAAATTCCACACCAATTCTCTGATATTGCCGCTTATAACCGGATTAATGAAAACTTTGACGTCGGGTACTTTCAATAAATCCGGAATTCTGTTAAAGTTTTCCTTTTTCTGTGACGAGAAATTGGCTTTCAAGACTCCGTTGAACAAATTGACGAAAACCACTACTATCAAGAGATAAACACCAACGCTGAAGCGAATAGCCAGTGGCGAAGGAATGTCAAAGCCTGCACCATCACAAACCAATAGAAAAATTTATAGGTTGTTTGACTAAAACCTTTCACTTTGTTGGACGTGTGGGTGTGTCTGTGTGCCCTCTTACAACCAAGGGGACCGCGTTTGCAGTTTGCAAATCGAAGCAAACGTGTTTGCAATTTCTGGACCGCATTCATATTTCACGGAAATTTGGAAAAATTGTTTTTCACTATTTAGCTATTCGGCGTTTATTACTGGCTAGTGAAGATGACGTCACGGAGAGTTATAAAATATTTCATAAAAATTTGATCCAAGGGCTGGGCCATAATAGTAGCCACATCGTTATCTATTTAATCAGAAAAAAAATCGAAGACCCTAAAAAAACAAAAAAACAAAAAATTTCAATAGTAACCGACTCCACAGAAGGAGAGGAACTTTCCCACCTCCAACACTTTAGAGGTAAACTAAAGGATAAATATTCAAACTTTCTTTTGTGTCTCCAAGGTACAGTGTTAGAGTGTCATATTTCTGCGCGAGCGACCCGGGTGCGGTCTGAAAAAATTTTAATCAATATATATTCTCTTACCGAGCTCAGTTACCCCTTTGGGTGGGTTGAGGTACTATCGAGTTCCTTTTAAGCTAAAATCTAACGAAAACAAAAGCGACAACCCCGGCCCCTACTACTACTACAACTGCTATTACGGCTCGGGTCAAACTAAGAGCCTATCGCAAACTACGATGTGGCTAATAATATTATAGCATGATTTTTATTAACAATACAATACCAAGAACCGTTATCTAGTTTACTATGGAGAAGGTATAAGATGCCTAAGTATTCGCCTGCCATAGTCCCAGTCCCCCTTTCAAAATACAGAGGGGACGTAAAAGGAGGCCGGACTATTTCACCTCTCCTAAGTCGGAAAATATGTAATTTTCGTCACTCGCGTCGCACTGACGTTTGTTTTCAAGAAACAATGAGATGCTGGTTAAAATTTAGAGGTGGTGATTAACTCCGGACCTGCGTTTGGAATGGAGATAAAGAACTAGAAATTTTACGAATTTATACCTTCTCCCTAGTAAACTAGATATCGCTTCTTGACAATACCCTTTTCCCTTCCGTGCTGGGAGAAAATGCTGATACACAGAAATGTTATTAGGGAGCTGCAATATGAACCACTTATGTCTTTAGTATGCACAAACGTTAGAAATTTGAAAATATTGTTGAGGTATATAGAGAGGGTAGTGTTTACACGTCAACCGAGTTATGAATAAATTTTTTTTATATCGCTTGAATAATTCAGCATTTTAATTATAACGCCTGCAGTTGCTTGTCGATAAATAGCAAATAACAATTCGATTATGATAGTCCACTCGGCTCAGAGAGCTAACATTTTGGTGTCCAAACTTATAATTTCAATTCCTTTTCGGATTTGACCATTTTTTTCTTTAAAATGGATTATATGTTGTGATTAAAATAGCACTTAGACTGTCGGGCGCCCATGAATTAGAACTTTTGGAATTCGAATTCGTTGCTTTTGCTTCTCTGAGAAACATCAAAAAGAGCGCCTTATTCTACATCTATCTACATGAATCAAAGTCCTGACTGACTGATAATCAACGCCCAGCCCAAACCGCTTGCTCTAGAAGTCTGAAAATTTGCAGGAACGGTACTCATAAGTATTAGGTGTGTAAAAAGAAAGATTTTTCCAGTCCGCTGCCATTTTTAAAAATGGCGCCCAGAAATGTAAAAAATCTTCTCTACGCAACAAAGTCCGCGCGTTGCAACAAATTTCGCAAATATTTAGTACACTGGTTTCCTTTAATTTATAGACGGACTGAATGGTCTTTCGGGTTCGATTTGTTGCCATCTTTTTAAATGGCGGCCAAAAACTTAAAAACCCTTCTTCATGGAATAATGTCCGCGTGAAAAGTAACAAAAAATGTCCCGACGGGCTGACGGGCAACGTCAAGTGCCATCGCTCCTAGGGTGCTAAAAAAATATTAGTCATCAGTAAAATCAATCTTTATATCATTTTGATTGAAGTTATTACATGCGAGCTACGCCGCGGGCAACAGCTAATCATCAATATGAAAAGAAAAATCATGTCCACTCTATCTTCCGCGAAATGACATTAACACTACCTTTTCCCAAAATGGCTCCGAAATAAAGGAAGAGTTTCTGGGCAGCGAAGGACATAATTGATCCTGGAATTCTCTTCACTCGCTTTTGAATGATATCAATCATCGTTAAGACTCCCATGACGCAAAGCAACCCGGTCCAAACCTGAAAAAGTGTTTTCAGAGAAGCAATGATTAAGAATTACTTTGCAAATACATCGACGTAATTACTAGATGGCTCTCAAGCAATGGGCTTACATCACCGGCAGAGTTCTTGGATGCGCTGCACATCCTTACTGATTGACATCAAGATTTACATTCTACAGATTTACACGAAGACTTATTTCTACTTATTTTATGTACACTCCATTCTACATCATTATTTTGAATGTTAGATTTTACTAGAGGATAATTTGGAACTGATGGAAAATGTTTTCCCCGATCTGTAACTCCTTGTTCGAGGAGTAAATTTGATTCGACGGGTCGGACATGGAGTGAGTTTGTATACGGAATTTCATGGTTTTGGAATTTTTAGACCGATTTTGAAATTTTGAGCATCATTGCAGGGTTTTAGAATTTGTACGGATTTTGGGAGATAATTGGAAATTTTGACGGGAATTTTAGGATTTTGAGTGGAAATTTGGATTTCTGACAAGGATTTTAGGATTTTGAACGGTATTTTGGGAATCTGACCCTGATTTATGAATTTCACCTTATTACTATCGTGTTCTGAGCTGTTTATTTGTTTCTTGCTAGGACTAAAACAGCCTTACAGCTTCAAAATATTTTTAAAATTCGAAACACATTATATTAAGAGTCGACAATGAATTTTAGGGTAACAATATAAGTTAATTATAAGGTTATTAAAGTTTGAGAAAAAATTAAGTAGATAAGACCGAAGAATTTTTTTTGAGACTTAGGCCTAGTTTAGAGGATCCCAATGAAGTCGAGTATACCACATCAGCGCGAAGGGAATTGCAGATGGGGATCACCCGTCGGAAGAAAGGTGGCCTCGAGGGAGGTGGAAAAAGTTTGTGCGAATTACCTCTGGTGACTAGGTGAAGGCGGCGGGGGGGGGTTGAGGTGAATCAATTCTGGTTTTCATTGAGTAACAAAACTTGGTAAGCGATCAAAGGTAATTAAATTAGGTTAGCGATCAAGCGTAATTAAACTAAGTTAGTGATCAAGCGTAATTAAACTAGGTTAGCGATCAAACGTAATTAAACAATATTAACGATCACTCGTAATTGAACTAGGTTAGGGACGAAGGGTAATTGAATTAGGTTAGTGATCAAGTGTAATTAAAGTAGGTTAGCGATCAAACGTAATTTAACAATATTAGCGATCAAACGTAATTGAACTAGGTTAGCGACGAAGGGTAATTAAACTAGGTTAGCGATCAAAGGTAATTAAACTAGGTTAGCGATCAAGCGTAATTAAACTCGGTTTGCGACGAAGGGTAATTGAACTAGGTTAGCGATCAAAGGTAATTAAACTAGGTTAGCGATCAAAGGTCATAGCTCGGTCCATAAAACTCTGTCATAGACGTAACATGGAGGCTGTATCCTATTCAATGTTGGAAGGGAAACTCGTTATTCATGTAGTCCTTGCTTTTTAAAGGACCACCGACAACAGAATCAAAATTTTCGTGTTTTCTGTACAGGGTGATAGATTTTATATCAAATATTATCCCTCTTAAAGGATTTAATCATTAAAAATTTATTTAAAATGTTATTACGAAAAGTTCAAATTGTATAGGATAGCCGCTCAGATTTTAAAGATTCCATGTTTAACCCCCGCGCAGCGCCTCTCTAGGGAATTTAGTGTAACTATCGACGCCAGATGATCGTAACTACGGTACTACCGCTCATTTCTAGGAGGTAGACCAGGTCCGTACTCTGTAGCTCCCGCGAGTGCGCGTCGGGTCTAGCCAAGGCTTACAGGATTTGCCAAGGGAATTTTTTCGGACTATGTTAGTTTTTTCAGTTAAACAACTTGAACATCCAAGAATCGCGCATCGTTTATTGTAAGGCATCGCAAAGTAAATCTCGATCAAATGGTAATTAACTAGCGATAACGGATAATTGAAAAAATTAGCCGAGGCCTAATACCACGAGACCGCCGCCATAGAATGATAGAAATTAGATCAGTCAGCGGAAAACCGGGAATGAAACTCGACGCGAAAGAGATGGCGCTACACGTAGGTTCTATCTGGCGGTCTAACTAAACTTTGGGGGGGGGGGGGGTGAAACTGTATCTTTCATTGTTAATTACCTAATTAAATTTTTATCGTATTCTGATGAAAATTGGAGATTAACCATTTTTTGGTGTCCTCTAAATATTTTCATGGTTTTTAAACAAATTTTTTCTGGTGACGGTTCTCCTTTAAGGGAATTATAGCAAAAGCGGATTATGCTTCACACATAAAGTACGTAAGTTCCACTTTTCTATAGCTTTGGCCATGGATTTCATGACATTTCCCGAAGTAAAAACTAAGCAGACGAACAAAAAACCTTTTAACCAATCATGAGCCCCTAAACGTAGATAACCTCTTTAATGTCAGACCAATCGGCGACGGCTATTACTATTTTCTTGCATGGGACCTCGACTCGACTTCGCCGTCGACCTAACCGGGAAGCTCGGAAGGCAAATTTGCGGTAGCGTTCGGTAGTCTTTATAGTATATTCAACGTTTCAAAGCTGAAATTCCGAACATTTCCGAGTCACTTAATAAGTCTTCAACTAAATATTTTAAGAATTTTTTTAATTGCAAATGAAAAATAGCTCTGCGAATAACCGCAGACTCGAAAACTACGCCAAGCCTTGGCTAGGTATGGGCGGTATCCCGATTCCCGAGCCACCGACGGCTGGGCTTGCCGTAGCTGCGAGAACAGAAAACATTCCTCATATTAAAACATATACACGGCTACTTAAATAGTCCAAGCAAAAGCTACCCATATTGATAAGATCCTCGTTCCTTACTCCCAAATAATCCTTGGTATTGGGAATAGTTTTATCTAAAGAATATTTTGGACACCCTGCTCAGTATTTATAGTAGTTCCCGAATTAATGTACCTGGTAAATCGATTCTTGTGGCGGAAGGATCGCATGGATCCGAAGGAACCGCGTTACAGAACTATTTCCCTCCGCATAAGGGGAGGTTCTTTAATCCCCTAGGCATAAGTTACGCAACGGGTGCTCGCTCGCCTGAGATAAATTTTCGATTTCTAGAGTCTGTTCCAACCCCCCCTTACGTGACGTCAGCCTTAGACCTCAAGCGCGCGCGGTTTTGATTCTGTACGGTAGACTATATGAGAATTGCCATGAAATTTATTTTTAAAACGCTAATTATAGGGCATAATTTTTATATATTTTTTAAATTAAATAATTAGAAAGGGTTTGGCATAGATAATTGTGCACATTTTAATAAATAGTAAGGCAGAAACCGAAACTTTATGCTTCTATCAAACTTCATAGTTCAGTACCTATTATGATTTTCTTTAAATTCAAGAGGAAAATGATTACAATTACTTAATAACGGTGATAAGTAATCAATGCATTAGACCAAAAAAATTTAAACCAAGTATAATTCCAATGAAATGAATTTTATTTCTATTGATGAGTTTTGAGATCTTAATTTGAAAACTCCAGCCAATTATAACAATTATAGGAACTTTAGTTTACAATTTTCTTAAATTTTTTACCTAATTTTCTCCCACAATCTGTCTTGCTGGGCTTGATTGAATTGTGATATTTCATTCTAATGAAAATTCTTAATTTGACAAATGAATGGATTAAATCCAAAGGATAAGTTTCATGTTCTTGGTGAATTGAATTGGATATGTTTTTAACAATATTTATTTCGTTGGAGAGGACTTTGTTTGGAAGAAAATTACGAAAAATGGTTTCAAATGAATTCATTGCTTTTAAGAAAGTAGAGCTAGGAACAATTAAACCGCCATAAGATAATATTGTAGCCCAAGATGGTAATTGATAACAATGATCACTCTGACTTGAGTCTCTTAAATCCAGATTGGCATATTTTTTATAGAATTTTTTGGCTATAAAACCAGACATGTATTCTAGCCCATTTTCTTCAAGCTTTGAGAATTCGTTTGCTTCATTACCATCTTGGGTTACGATGTTGTCTACACTCTTTAAAATACCAATTTCTCCAGAGCATAAGGAACTAGTACCAAATCTTACTGAATTTAAACTGGGATCAGCAATTTCCCTAGGAACATTTTTTGGGTTTACATTTACCGAGACTGAGCTAGTGTTGCTATATAAAAGGTCTCTTGTAAAACTTTCTAAAGGGGATATAAATGAAGTAGCTATATCAGTTTTTATAGAAGCTTTTTTCAAAATATCACTTAGTAAATAGGTCTCATTGTTTACAGCAGTTTCAGCGACACCGAGCTGATTTTCCTTCTGTAAAATACTATTAGCTAAGAATTCATCTTGACTCATGTCAACTGTATTACCTTTATCATTTAAAATTCCGGGATTTTTCCCCAAAATAATCATTCGGATTCTATAAAGCGCATTAAGAGGTGTTGGGTGATCATCCAATCCCCCTCTGGAGCGAACTTGGGAAAAAAAATTTTCCAAACAGTCTTGGTTCAAACGATGAGTCAAGATGAATTTTATATTGAATTTGTTCTTCATGTCAAAAAATAAATCTTTGAGAGATTTTATAGAAATTATAATACCTTTCTGAAACAGCTGTAAAACATTTTTGCCTTTACATTTCATATTAGTTATTAAGTCCTTCATTTCATCAATGGCCGCTATTTGTTTTTTTAAGTGTAATCCAAAACCCATTTTTGTTTCAACAATATCTTTTTCTGTGTATGAGTTAAATACGTCGAACCATTTATCTACAGTTGCAATGAACTCACTTAATTCTTTAGTTCGGATATCATCGAAATTTACATCGCTTTTAGTCTTTAACATATATAGCAATGCTTTGGAAACTGTATTGGACAATAGTTGTGAAGCTAATTTAACATTTTGCCTAGTAGGACCGTGACATTCTAAATGGATTTTTTTAAGCTTAGGACACATTTTAATTTCATTATTATCAAGTTTAAGCAGAAGTTCTAAAGGTTTTTTATCAACGTGAGTATCGTCAATCAAAAAACCTGTATCCAAAAGCCAATTCCTTATTAGTTTTAACTCGTGTGGGGCATCAGCGAAGCAATAAATAATTTGATCAGTTGCTATGGGATGTTGAAACCAATTTTTATGGATAGATACACCCATTTCTCTCCATAAACCCATGTTACCTCCCCCCATATCACAGACAGATGAGACTATTAAATACCCTGCCTCATGAACTTTGGATATTATGTCCAACAACAGTTTTTTAGTCATTTTGGTATCAAAGCCAATGTAAACAGGTTGTTTCCAAGGTGAAAATAAGCCCCTAACCATTGCTACCTGCATTTGACTATGTTTTCCAACTACTTGATCGGCTTTCACATCATATTCATATTGCGATGAAATTTTCATTTCGTCAAACGTTATGACACATATTTTTTCTATATTTGATTTTTTAGATCCAGCTAGTTTCATAATATTTAAAACATCTTGTAAAATTCCTTGTCTTAAATTTAGTTTTGATGCATACCGCCTTAATGTTGACAAACCTGGTAATGGATATCGCAGGTCATTTTTTAAAAACATATAAGCTTTTCTGTTAAGGTATCGCAAAGTAAAAGCCCGTGCGAGATCATTGGCAGACCAGATAACCATTTTTTTCCCCATTAGTTTCTTAATTTGACTAGGTGAGAAAATATCATTTAAAATATTGGTGCATTTCTCCTTAAATTCTTCTTTTTTCCTTTTGTCATTCTTCATTCTCTTGAGTTTCTTTACTTCTTCAGTACTAATTACACTCTTCATTGCTTGTTCAATTTTTAATTCTTTAATTTTCTTCTCATTTTTCATTTCTTTAATTTTCAATTTGCTATAATGAGCTCGTAATGTTCTATTTTGTTTCTCTAATCTCTCGCATTTACAGCATGGTTTGCGTTTAAAAACAACAGTATCACGTTTAGGAATCATATTATCAGGGCTACGATCCATGTTATCACAATTAGTTTGAACATTAGTTGCTTCATTCGTGAGATTATCAATTGCAGAAGGACTAGATTTCTTTATTAAATTGTTAATGATGACTCGCTCCTCTCTTCGTTGCACTCTGGATTTTCTCTCTGTAGATTTACAGTTTTGACTTCCTTTCAGTCCCAAATTTTCAGTTGGAATAGCGTCTTCCAATAATTCCTTTTTATTAGGAATCCCCAGCAACTCAGACCTAAGATCCCTTTTGTAGGCATGTTCGTTAAAGTGCTGCGAGCAAACATGACTAGTCATGGGATTGAATTTATCCTCTCTGCGGCATTTAAATGCCCAAACCTTTCTCCTATGAATGTCATTTGGAAATTTGTGATACACAATATGTTTTGTACTATCATTCTTTTTGGTTAAAACTAGGCTATTATTGCACGTCGCGACCGCGCACCTTGTTCCAGGCATGGCTCATAAATTTTTATTATGTATGAATCTAAAAATATACAATTTATTCACATTAGTATTTTGGTTTTGCACCCAAATAAGTTATAACAACCCGAACCGAGTCCCTAGTCTTATCCCTTAAGTCTTAATACAAATAAACTAAAGAAGCAAGTTCCAAATATCTCTAAAAGCTTCCTAATTTAGCATTAATATTTCATACAAAAAAGTTATCAGAATAAAGTAATTAATTTACCTTTGAGGATGCCAATACAGCACAAGCTGCACAACTCGCGCCTCGAAAGACTATACATAAGCAGACGATGCTTCACTAAGGTCTACGGGAGACGTCATATTCGGCAGCCAATAAAAGTCGCGAATTTTCGAAGGTAAAAGATGGGCGCGTGAGCAAACCTATATTAGCGAAGCGGCAACTCTATAGACCTTGTAAGTTACGTACTTCATGTGTAAAGCTGCCAGTCAACGTAAGATTCATTTATGTCGTCTGCTCGCGGGTCAAACGTCGGGTGACTCGGGGATTGTTTTGTTTTCGTCGTTTCGAACTTAGAAGAGCTTATTTTTGAAAATGATTAATAAATCTAATAACTGAAAGACGGGTAATACATGTTGACGTTGGTAGTTAATTATTAGTATTAAATTGTTACTTAGATTTTAAGTCTGAGACTGTCAATTTGAGTTACAAAGCCTCGGACTAAAGCAGCCGAACTAGACCGTTGAAAATCTCTCACGCCCTAGTAGGCACTACCCACTTCTAAAACGGGGAAATTTGGAGATTCAGTTCGGAAACATTTTTCTAGGAAAATACGCTAAATCTATTGCAGCCCTGTGGCTCAGTTTTGTCATAGATTCCCACCTTGCCTGGAACGGGGGGGGAATCACTTCTGCCGCATATTATGGATCGAGCTATAAAACTAGGTTAGCGATCAAAGGTATTTTGGATGTAAGGCTATCTGGTAAGTTAGTGAGGTCAGGAGTTAGATAATTGAAGTTTTGTACAAGAGATTCATTTAGACAATTTGACATTTCAGAGTCCGTCTTTTCCCCTGTAGAGAAGCGAATATTGAGACGTGGAGGTTGGCTACCAATCAGATGGTTAATTTTATGCCAGTGTGTATTCAAACTCAAGTTTCTTATTTTCATTCTATTTACTATACTACCACTTTAATGTAGTGCTAAAAACCGAAAATTAGAGCGGATCACCTATTAAGCGCATTTTGACATTTAATGTACGTCGGGGGAAGTGGCGCTATATATGCTACATATAAGTTGACCGTCACATCACACGCGTTTTAGAACCCTTATATTTGAGTTGGTTTTAAATTTTGCGCGTCCATCATAGATGGCGCTAAAAATTGAAAGATTAATACGGGATCTTTCGTGTTTACGCGTGTGGCGGTGCGAGACAGGCAAGGGGGCTCGCGCTCGCTTCGGGATTTTTACCTCTCCATGTGACGTAGTCCAGGAGAGGTTCTGTAACGGCCGTGTCTGTATGTGTGTCTGTCTGTGTGTCTGTGTGTCTGTCTGTCCGTTGTTACACCCACGTGACCGCGTTCGCAGTTTGCGTATCGGAGCAAACGTGTTCGCCATTTACGAACTGCTTTCACAGTCACGGAAATGGCTCCTCTACTTGAGTTCACACACCAACATCTGGTCTTTGTCCATCCCCCACGGACACTAGTCTGGACATACTGGCTTCTAATCACCACCATCTTCTGTTCTTTGTCAATCCCACATTGACACCCGTCTGCACTTACACTGGCTTCTAACACCACCATCCACTGGTCTTCCGTCTATTCCACATAGACACCAATCTATATCATTGGCTTCTACTTCATTATCATCGTTTGGTTTTAGGATATACGCGGCGATCAGCTAGGGTTACGAAAAACGTCTAGCCTCCCTAAGGTAGGATCGACCACCGAAGGTTTTCGCAATTGCACTTTTTCCTTACTATTATAATGGAAACGAATCGTATATATACCCCAAAATTTGAAGAAAGCGGGAAGAGGGGTACCCTTCACTTTAAACGTCAATATTAGCAAAGTTTGAGAAGATAATAGGTATAACTTTATTTTAAACGATTTAACTATTATTAATGTTAATTATTGAAGATTAAAATAATTAAAAATAATTATATTTATTTAAATATTAAAGAAAAACCTCTCGTACAAAGAGAGATTATCATTGCCTCCTATATCTACCAAGGCCCGTGCATGCGATATATTTCCTTCATTGCCTCCTATATCTATCAAGGCCAGTGCATTGTGATATATTTCATTCATTGCCTCCTATATATATCAAGGCCCTTGCATTGCGATTTATTTTTCAAAACAACAACAAAAATGGGAAGCTCCTCTCAGAAACATAATAATTTCTTTTCTCTGTATATGAAATGAAAATATGGATAATATTGCGCTCCTTTAATGGTACGAATCCTTGCCTGTCTATTAATATTTTACGTAGGAGTAATACGTTTTTAGTGAAGTCTAGAGAGGATAAACATAAGCGAGATTGTTTCGGAAAAAAATACTGCTTCCACTAATGGGTTTATACTCCTTGTTACTGTTGTATAGAGTAATCATGATAAAAGCTTAAAAAATTACGAGAGGACAGACCTTTTTTATCCTCTTGTTTTATTCTTAATAAGAATGTAAAACATTTATTTAGTATCAAAAAATATTTTTTGGTGCTAAGATTGCTTTAAAAAAATCCAAACGGTTAGGCATTGGTAAAAAAGACAAATGATATTTTTCAAATCTAATGAGATAACGCCCACCTAGTTGAAAATTGCCCTTTTTTATCAGCGGGAGCCATTCTTAATGAGAATTTCGATGCTAGTAGGTTGTCAATTATACTACCGGTATATTATTGTTGTTGGATATTGGATATTAAGTCAAATTAGGTGGTTGTAAAGAGCCAGCAGGTTTTTGCCACTTCTTTTTGTGAGTATTTATTTTTGTATGTAAAATGGAGGATGATAATGTTGAGAGTAAGGATGAAATGCGGAAGCGCAAAGCGCGGGAAAGGTTGAGGGCAAAAAGGGTGACGTTTTTATTGGATACTTAAGGTTATATAATCTTCTCGACACGGAAAGGTAATATTTTGGTTTTACCAACTTGTATCTCTCTCCTTCAACTCGCTTGTGTGACGTCACACTGCACCTGCCCAAGTTGCTTTGCGAACGCTGGCATCGGAATCAGGGCGCAGGATTTAAAATTTTGTAACTATAACCTTTATTATTCTTTAAACTGCGTTAAATTAAAGAGTTCATTATATGGGTTTGTTTAGTTACTTGAGTGAAATAAAATTTTTAAACTAAAGTTGACGGAAAACTGACAAAACATTATTAGATTATGTGGAATTAACATTCATGGTTCGCTGGAAAAAGAGTTGCCAGCCGTGTTGCCGTGCAAAATTTTAATATTGGCTCTCCGGAGCCATCTTGTTATTTCTTTAACTTATCTGGGTGGCACGCGATCGTAAAGAAAACACACAATGAGACATGGCAGTGGAGAGGGAAACATATTTTTGCTTTGTAGACGATAACCTTATTTTTCACGCATAAAGTTAACTATGTAAGATAAACGCATTTAATTCTGACGCCCACCCAAAACCATTAACAACCCCTGGGAGTTAAGGCTGTTTTCGCGACAAGGGTGCCACCAATCGGCAACGGATAGAAACTTATCGGGTGTACAGAACTTCCGGTTCCGAATATCGCTTAAAAAAGAAATGAAAAGAAAAGTTCGGAGGCCGAGGCCGCAACGGTTTAATGTACAATTATGATAAAATAGCAAAATAATATATCGCTAAATTAGCTTGATATCCGCCAGTAGCGCCGCCAGGATTATTTCTCGCGTAGGCACAGCATGATCTACAGGCCCCCCTCCCTTTTGTTTTGAAAATTTATCATGTTTAATTTTTTAATGTATTTCAGGATTTTGAGGAATATCTCCAGATTTAACGACTAGATTTCAGTATTTCCTTTTTTTTGTGAGATTATTAAGAGTACGAAGTTTTTGGCAACCGTGTCCTTGCGACCCTTCTTATAAATTTAGTCAATAATTACACTGTCTTGAAGTCTCTTATCAGGGATTATCTTTCGTTTCCGTGAAGCACCTAAAAAGTTACTTAAGTGTAATCTTGGTGTGTTTAGACTTTAGAGTTGGAAAATTTTATTCCTCTCCGCGACGCATGCGCCTACCGTTTTTAGGTTGGGAGGGGAATTTCCAACTCGTGTCCTTTCTAGTTTCTATACAAGAGAGGTGTAACCTGGGGGTCAACGGTCAACACTTTAGCGGGGGGATCTTGTTCTTTAGAATATAAAGAAAACGGGTTTTGAAAATGCTCTCTTGTACATTACAAAGGCATAGTGTAGCGAATAGGTGTGAGATGTTGTGTTAGATTTTTACAGATAGAAATATAAACTATGAAAGTACATAAAGTAATTAAACGCTGTTAAAGTAAAAAATAAAATTTTATTTGAAGGCCTCTATAGGCACGTTTTTAAAAATTTGGAGGCCTCTCAAGTAGGCCAAAATTTTCCAACGTAGGCACGTGCCTACCCGTGCCTACTGCTGGCGGCGCGACTGATATCCGCAATATGGTAGTTAAAAAAATAAGTACACGTTAACATTTTTAATCTTCGTCGTGATCCGCAATTTTTATATAGCAAAGAGGAACCTGTAAACCGGAAATTTGGTACCCCCTAAAAGTTTCCTCAACATACCGCAAGGGTCGCTAGGATCGCGCCTAACAGAAAACCACGAAAAGTAGAAAGCTTGCTTTGCGAATCCCGGGGGTTGTTAATGGTCTTAGCACCCACACAAGCAACACTAAACATGTCGTAAGAAGAGTAGAAATAGAGAGGGAAGCCCGGAAAAAGAGCTTACATCCATGGAAATAGTTTTTAAATCGTCGAAGGCTCCGACTGGAGCAACGTCGAACGTCAGATGTTTTGCAGACAGTAATCTTTGTTGGTCGTACATGAACGGCACTGTCGATGTTGAGAAAATAGACAAAAAAATAAAAGTCCGTAATTCACTGGCTCTGGTAACAGGTCACATTTCTGGAAATGCGTATGTGAAGAACAGTTAGTAGTTAGACGGTAATGGGAGCATGAAGGGTTGAAACAAGTTGTACTCAGTCGCTTTAAAATTATACTGTGAAATCAAGAACGTTAATGAAATACAATGCGTTAATTTAAAAAAAAAATTTATGTTGCTTTTTTTCAGCGTTGCTCTCTTCAACCTTTTACGCTCTTTTTGAAACTTGTTAATCGATTAGCGAAGTGAGAATAAAATTAGTTAATACAAGCATTAGTACAATATTTTAGCACTAAGTTTATTTGTCAAGGCCTTAGCACATTGGGGAAAATGTTGCTGGTTGCAATCTCTTTATGGAAAGCGTGTTATGAGGACACATTGGGGGGGGGGCAATTCTCTAACTTTTTAAGCGAGTTATCGCGAGTGATAACTATCGTCTAAAGGGTTGATGCCAATATCGTTCTTGGTCTATGAGAGCGCGATATGTAAATAGGTGCTTAGTCTTAAGTGTCATCAAACGTTGAACAAAAAGCGGCGGATGTCTCGCGTATTCCTCTCGTGCTAATAAAAAACAAGGTGGTCAAGTTGAAATCTACCGTCTTTTGTTAAAAAGCAAGCGAGAACTTATCGACCTGCTTTACCCTTTTGGGCAATGAGAGGGCTGACATGTATGCCAAAAGAGGGGCTGAGTCGAAGTTCTTCGGACCTGTGCCTGCGGTTCCCATCCCCCATGGCATCATTCGCCATCGGATTCACTGCCGGATGTCTGCACTTCAACTGCAGCTCTGGCCTGACATGGATGGGCAGAGACAAGCCAAGAAGTTTGTCCCAGGTCCTTCTATTACTAGGGCAAAGGAACTGCTTGCCCTTACCAAAAGCAAAATTAGGCTGGTTACCAGTTTCCTCACTGGACACTGCCGGCTGAATAGACACCTGCACTTATTGGGCATCGTTGATGACCCACTCTGTAGGTTCTGCCGGGAGGTAGAGGAAACCTCCTCCCTTATCCTCTTTAGCTGCGACTACCTCGCGGCCATGAGGTTTGAGCATTTTGACATGCATACTATGGAACCTCGCCAGTTCTCTACTGTCCCGGCCAATCGGATTCTCCGATTCATCGAGGCGATAGGACTCTTCGCAGTCTAACCAGCTCGGGGTGCACAATATAATTTTGGTATCGGTGTTCGACGTGGCGACGCGTCACCCCCTTCAACATTAACATTAACTTTTTTGTTAAGTTATCACTCTCGTGATAATTATAAACGGTAAATTTTAATTTGCCCACCTTGTTTTTGTTTTTATTAGCATGAGGGGAATTCGCTAGAGATGCGCCGATTTTCGTTCAAGGTTTGATGACACCCATGACATATCGCGCTCTCATAGACGGCACGAGGTTGACACAAATCCTTTAGACGATAGTTATCACTCGCGATAACTCATTTAAAAAGTTAAAGTATTGTCCCCTTTATCTTTGGCCAGAACGTTAAGACAGACTGCCCAGAGGGAGTTGCGCTTTCTCAAATTCTCCTCTCTTGTTTGGAATAGATTTGCTTGGCAACAAGAAACCGAGGGTGGGACACTTTTTTCAGACTTAGAACTAAAATATTTTATGTAAAGTTTCATACCCAATCGTTAGTGTCGATTCGTCCTTCATATTGAACGTTTATGTACCTTAAAATATAAGTTTAATTAGGAAAGCGTCTTTAATAACACCAAGAGCAAACCAAGCAGGAGTACCCCAATACGAACTTTGAAAATTTTTAAATATAATACAAATTTGATCGAAAATTAAGTTTGAATTAATTAGATACAAATTAAGTTAAATCCAATTATACTTTTTATTATAAAATTGATTTCAATTTTTAGCACAATTCGGTCATTGATTGAAATAGTTTTCGCTAAACGTGACAATAACCGCGACAATTGGTCGAACTCGCAACGGTTCAATTTTCATAATACTATCTTTGAATTAGACAGATCACCCGCTTGGCCTGTAGAAACTTGTTTGACCGCTGGTTCTTGCCTCTAGCGAAGTTGATTCTACCACACATTCCAAGGATCGGAACGTAATGGTTCATGTGGATAGTCGGTGCCGCTTTGCAATGTCCTACACGCCCCACAGTTGGCCGACTTCTTTTATCAAGAATAAGAGGACGAGAGTGTATGGAAATTTGATATTTAAATTTGTATCACGTTTAACATAAAGCGAGTAATTATGACGAGTCCCGATTTAATTATAAATCATAGAAACTATTCAAAGTTAATTAAGGGCGAGCATTGATATCGTTGCCACGAAAACTTAATAAAAGCAGAGTAGAGAAGTCGATTTGGGAAAAATGGAAATTAATGGTTCGTTTGAGACTGTCAGTTAGGGTAGAGACGGTTCGTTTTTCGTAATTTTGGAAATGTTGAGATGCAAAGCATAGGCCTAAGCAATAACGTTTTGTGAGGGCATGAAAATGTCTGTTCTCTTTTCTCTATACAAAAGATAAACTGTCTCCACTTGCACAAACAGAGAACATGCAACTTTGATGCAACATTGAAGGGAAGATTACCGCATCAGACCTAAATTAATAAAAAATATCTTAGTGGACAAAGACTAGAAAAAGGAAATGATAAGAGAACAAAATGGAATGACCGAAGTAACAGCTATTAAATTTCTTCAGTTTAAAGACATGATTATAAAATATGGGGCGCCGTTCGAGACATAATTCGTTTATAAAGGTTTTTATGTAATTCTAAATGGTTTTCATATGATTCTTAAAGGTTTTCATATAATTCTAAGAGGTTTTCATATAATTCTAAAAGGTTTTCATATAATTCTAAAAGGTTTTCATATAATTCTAAAAGGTTTTCATATAATTCTAAAAGGTTTTCATATAATTCTAATAGGTTTTCATATAATTCTAAGAGGTTTTCATATAATTCTAAAAGGTTTTCATATAATTCTAAAAGGTTTTCATATAATTCTAAAAGGTTTTCATATAATTCTAAAAGGTTTTCATATAATTCTAAAAGGTTTTCATATAATTCTAAAAGGTTTTCATATAATTCTAAAAGGTTTTCATATAATTCTAAATGGCTTTCATATAATTCCAAGAGGTTTTCATATAATTCCAAGAGGTTTCATATAATTCCAAGAGGTTTTCATATAATTCTAAAAGGTTTTCATATAATTCTAAGAGGTTTTCATATAATTCTAAAAGGTTTTCATATAATTCTAAAAGGTTTTCATATAATTCTAAAAGGTTTTCATATAATTCTAAAAGGTTTTCATATAATTCTAAAAGGTTTTCATATAATTCTAAATGGCTTTCATATAATTCCAAGAGGTTTTCATATAATTCCAAGAGGTTTTCATATAATTCTAAGAGGTTTTCATATAATTCTAAGAGGTTTTCATATAATTCTAAGAGGTTTTCATTTAATTCTAAGAGGTTTTCATATAATTCTAGGAGGTTTTTATATAATTCTAAGAGGTTTTCATATAATTCTAGGAGGTTTTCATATAATTCTAGGAGGTTTTCATATAATTCTAGGAGGTTTTCATATAATTCTAGGAGGTTTTCATATAATTCTAGGAGGTTTTCATATAATTCTAGGAGGTTTTCATATAATTCTAGGAGGTTTTCATATAATTCTAGGAGGTTTTCATATAATTCTAGGAGGTTTTCATATAATTCTAGGAGGTTTTCATATAATTCTAGGAGGTTTTCATATAATTCTAGGAGGTTTTCATATAATTCTAGGAGGTTTTCATATAATTCTAGGAGGTTTTCATATAATTCTAGGAGGTTTTCATATAATTCTAAGAGGTTTTCATACAATTCTAAATAGTTCGTTTCTATATAACGGCATTGTGGCTCAAACGTAACAACTTTTGGTTTTAAATAAAGTTTATTTATTTAATAATCACGTTGTTTTTTCTCCGTAAATCCATTAAATATTTTTAATCTTACAGAGGTTTTTGCCCTTATAAGTAAGTGTATTATTATTAGACTGAAAGGGTCTACTGTGACCTTCTCGGAACGGAATTTCTCACGGTCGTAAAAGAGCCCAAAATCGCTAGTTTTTCCCGACCCTTTAGTCGGTCTTTTTCAGTTGTTTGGCGAGTCGCGCTTGGAATCAGGCTTGTTTGGATAGAGTTAGTAAAAATCTTTAGTAGCCATTTTGAAAATAGTATTTTGGCAATTAAAATGGTCGATGAAGAAAATTTAAATAGGAATTCATTGGGTGGTAATATTGGAGCAATAACATTAGACGCGCTACAAAAAATAATCAGAAATCCGGATTTTGTAAGATCTATAAATGAAGCGGTAACCTCTCAACAACATTCTCCTGCCACTATCTCGCCGAGGGGGAAACCACTTGTGAAATCAGGTGTACAAAATTTTTGAAATCACGATTGAAGTCCATAAATTATTTTTGAAGTCTCTATAAATCGCAAAATTTGGTTGAAATCTCGGAAGTCTTAGTAAGTCCCTAGAGAATCCCTTGAAGTCATGCGAAGTCCCTTGGAAATCGCTTGAAGTCATGCGAAGTCTCTTGGAAATCTCTCGAAGTCTCTCAGAAGTCTCTTGGAAACCTCTCGAAGTCTCTCGGAAGACTTTTGGAAATCTCTTGAAGTCATACGAAGTCCTTTTGAAGTCATACGAAGTCCTCTTGAAGTCATACAAAGTCCCCTTGAAATCTCTCGAAGTTGATGAAGTCCGTTGGAAATCTCTTGAAGTCATATGAAGTCCCTGAAAAATCTCTTGAAATCTTATGAAGTCCTTGAAAAATCTCTTGAAATCTTACGAAGTTCTTGAAAAATCTCTTTAAGTCATATGAAGTGCTTGAAAAATCTCTTGAAATCTTATGAAGTTCCTGAAAAATCTCTTGAAATCCTAGGAAATCCGTTAAAATGTCTAGAAGTCTATTGAAATTCCGTTTCAAATCTATTCAAGTCTCATGAAGTTCCTTGCATATGAATTTTTTTCTCTCTTTTCGTTTCTTAAAGATTGGGTCGCTAGGTTTGGAGTGGAGCGATATTCTACCTGATTAGCACAATACACACACCAGTGATAAGCTTACTTTGCGAAATTTTGAGGTTCTTTCGCACTTCACTTCTAATTTTGCGGTCAAGCTTATGTTATCCAAAGAATACGATAGTATTGTTTAAGGTTTGCGGGTTTTTTTTTTTGATGACACCCATGACATATCGCGCTCTCATAGACGGCACGAGGTTGACACAAATCCTTTAGACGATAGTTATCACTCGCGATAACTCATTTAAAAAGTTAAAGTATTGTCCCCTTTATCTTTGGCCAGAACGTTAAGACAGACTGCCCAGAGGGAGTTGCGCTTTCTCAAATTCTCCTCTCTTGTTTGGAATAGATTTGCTTGGCAACAAGAAACCGAGGGTGGGACACTTTTTTCAGACTTAGAACTAAAATATTTTATGTAAAGTTTCATACCCAATCGTTAGTGTCGATTCGTCCTTCATATTGAACGTTTATGTACCTTAAAATATAAGTTTAATTAGGAAAGCGTCTTTAATAACACCAAGAGCAAACCAAGCAGGAGTACCCCAATACGAACTTTGAAAATTTTTAAATATAATACAAATTTGATCGAAAATTAAGTTTGAATTAATTAGATACAAATTAAGTTAAATCCAATTATACTTTTTATTATAAAATTGATTTCAATTTTTAGCACAATTCGGTCATTGATTGAAATAGTTTTCGCTAAACGTGACAATAACCGCGACAATTGGTCGAACTCGCCACGGTTCAATTTTCATAATACTATCTTTGAATTAGACAGATCACCCGCTTGGCCTGTAGAAACTTGTTTGACCGCTGGTTCTTGCCTCTAGCGAAGTTGATTCTACCACACATTCCAAGGATCGGAACGTAATGGTTCATGTGGATAGTCGGTGCCGCTTTGCAATGTCCTACACGCCCCACAGTTGGCCGACTTCTTTTATCAAGAATAAGAGGACGAGAGTGTATGGAAATTTGATATTTAAATTTGTATCACGTTTAACATAAAGCGAGTAATTATGACGAGTCCCGATTTAATTATAAATCATAGAAACTATTCAAAGTTAATTAAGGGCGAGCATTGATATCGTTGCCACGAAAACTTAATAAAAGCAGAGTAGAGAAGTCGATTTGGGAAAAATGGAAATTAATGGTTCGTTTGAGACTGTCAGTTAGGGTAGAGACGGTTCGTTTTTCGTAATTTTGGAAATGTTGAGATGCAAAGCATAGGCCTAAGCAATAACGTTTTGTGAGGGCATGAAAATGTCTGTTCTCTTTTCTCTATACAAAAGATAAACTGTCTCCACTTGCACAAACAGAGAACATGCAACTTTGATGCAACATTGAAGGGAAGATTACCGCATCAGACCTAAATTAATAAAAAATATCTTAGTGGACAAAGACTAGAAAAAGGAAATGATAAGAGAACAAAATGGAATGACCGAAGTAACAGCTATTAAATTTCTTCAGTTTAAAGACATGATTATAAAATATGGGGCGCCGTTCGAGACATAATTCGTTTATAAAGGTTTTTATGTAATTCTAAATGGTTTTCATATAATTCTAAAAGGTTTTCATATAATTCTAAAAGGTTTTCATATAATTCTAAAAGGTTTTCATATAATTCTAAAAGGTTTTCATATAATTCTAAAAGGTTTTCATATAATTCTAAAAGGTTTTCATATAATTCTAAAAGGTTTTCATATAATTCTAGGAGGTTTTCATATAATTCTAGGAGGTTTTCATATAATTCTAGGAGGTTTTCATATAATTCTAGGAGGTTTTCATATAATTCTAGGAGGTTTTCATATAATTCTAGGAGGTTTTCATATAATTCTAGGAGGTTTTCATATAATTCTAGGAGGTTTTCATATAATTCTAGGAGGTTTTCATATAATTCTAAGAGGTTTTCATACAATTCTAAATAGTTCGTTTCTATATAACGGCATTGTGGCTCAAACGTAACAACTTTTGGTTTTAAATAAAGTTTATTTATTTAATAATCACGTTGTTTTTTCTCCGTAAATCCATTAAATATTTTTAATCTTACAGAGGTTTTTGCCCTTATAAGTAAGTGTATTATTATTAGACTGAAAGGGTCTACTGTGACCTTCTCGGAACGGAATTTCTCACGGTCGTAAAAGAGCCCAAAATCGCTAGTTTTTCCCGACCCTTTAGTCGGTCTTTTTCAGTTGTTTGGCGAGTCGCGCTTGGAATCAGGCTAGTTTGGATAGAGTTAGTAAAAATCTTTAGTAGCCATTTTGAAAATAGTATTTTGGCAATTAAAATGGTCGATGAAGAAAATTTAAATAGGAATTCATTGGGTGGTAATATTGGAGCAATAACATTAGACGCGCTACAAAAAATAATCAGAAATCCGGATTTTGTAAGATCTATAAATGAAGCGGTAACCTCTCAACAACATTCTCCTGCCACTATCTCGCCGAGGGGGAAACCACTTGTGAAATCAGGTGTACAAAATTTTTGAAATCACGATTGAAGTCCATAAATTATTTTTGAAGTCTCTATAAATCGCAAAATTTGGTTGAAATCTCGGAAGTCTTAGTAAGTCCCTAGAGAATCCCTTGAAGTCATGCGAAGTCCCTTGGAAATCGCTTGAAGTCATGCGAAGTCTCTTGGAAATCTCTCGAAGTCTCTCAGAAGTCTCTTGGAAACCTCTCGAAGTCTCTCGGAAGACTTTTGGAAATCTCTTGAAGTCATACGAAGTCCTTTTGAAGTCATACGAAGTCCTCTTGAAGTCATACAAAGTCCCCTTGAAATCTCTCGAAGTTGATGAAGTCCGTTGGAAATCTCTTGAAGTCATATGAAGTCCCTGAAAAATCTCTTGAAATCTTATGAAGTCCTTGAAAAATCTCTTGAAATCTTACGAAGTTCTTGAAAAATCTCTTTAAGTCATATGAAGTGCTTGAAAAATCTCTTGAAATCTTATGAAGTTCCTGAAAAATCTCTTGAAATCCTAGGAAATCCGTTAAAATGTCTAGAAGTCTATTGAAATTCCGTTTCAAATCTATTCAAGTCTCATGAAGTTCCTTGCATATGAATTTTTTTCTCTCTTTTCGTTTCTTAAAGATTGGGTCGCTAGGTTTGGAGTGGAGCGATATTCCACCTGATTAGCACAATACACACACCAGTGATAAGCTTACTTTGCGAAATTTTGAGGTTCTTTCGCACTTCACTTCTAATTTTGCGGTCAAGCTTATGTTATCCAAAGAATACGATAGTATTGTTTAAGGTTTGCGGGTTTTTTTTTTCGGAAAATCGTAGCTGGAAATTTCCTCTTCTAAAACTATTATTTTCAAGAGTCTTGGTCCGTTTTGGAGTAACGCCTCCTCTACAGAGGTCACTCAATTTTCGGCTGTTTTTGGAGGTGCAATGCAACCAGACCCTCGTGCCACACACTTTCCCCCAGTATTTTTTGCCTTTTTGGACTTATTGTCAGCGGCAAATCATTCTGTTTTCAAAGAATGTTTGTAAACGATATATTTTTGTTTGTGACGAAGTTTTAGAGGTAAATATATAAAGAAGGATTAGTTAATTGAAAAATATAACAAATCTTCACTATCGACTGACGTATATAGTCTGGAGAAATGGCTCTTGCGCTCAGAATCATAAGATCATGGATAAAGAATGCGCGTGAGAAAATTTGCTTTCATGTTGTAGGATAGTTTGAAAACAAATTTCCTCTCGCGCATTCTTTATCCACGGCTCAACTATAAATCACGTCATATAAAAAATCGCTGCGCGATGACGATTTCTTATTTTCAACAAGTTCAGAGAGACCAAATACTTTATTTAATCACCTATTGGCTTAATAAACTATTATTTAACTAAATTGGGAACCTTAATTTCGAAACGTGTAAGAAAATAATAAAAAGTCAGAGAATACGACATAAAAGCTGCCTATTTAAAAATTGCACCATCTAGTTCTCTGAACCATGAATTCGAGTATGAATCAGACGATAATAACTTACAAAAACACAGCCCACGCGCTCACGAACGTGATCGAGTTAGCTATGCCATATAAAATCTTCTTTCCGTAAATGGCGTCCGATCACGTGATCATATTTTTCCCGCGTATAACGCCGCAGAATTCTTGAGAGTGAGGCATGAGCAGCGATCAAATGGGCCAATACTATTCGGGCTTGTATCTGCGCCATATAATTCGGCATCGATACTTGCTTTCGGTTGCTCTTTACCTTTGTACTTAATAGCAGAGTACATAGATACTTTTCAATTATTGCAATTTAATGAAGTCTTGAGAAAAATAAAAATCGGCTTTAGTCTATAAATTCTATTGAAGTCACTAACTTATGTTGAAGTCACTAGAAGTCTTCACATATTTTTTTGAAGTCACTTGAAGTCTATAAATTATGTTGAAGTCACTTGAAGTCTGTAAATTATATTGAAGTCACTTGAAGTCTTTATAAATTATATTGAAGTCACTTGAAGTCTTTATAAATTATATTGAAGTCACTTGAAGTCTTTATAAATTATATTGAAGTCACTTGAAGTCTTTTTAAATTTTATGGAAGTCATTTGAAATCAAATTCAGTTAGTGAAGTCCTTGAAGTCAAATGAAGTCTATGATAGTTCAATTGAAGTCGTTTGAAATCTGAAATCAGGTGTACAAAATTTTCTTAGTGGTTTACCCCTCGTATCTCGCCAATGCCCAGGTCGCTATCGTCTACTACAACTACTCGCCCAAATTTTCCAAGTTATTCAGTTCCAAACTTATCTGGACAGGAACAAAATTCTCCCTCTACCAGTACAGCCTTCACCAGTGGTCCACAGTTAAATGCTCGTAGTCATCAAGGCACCAGACTATTCCCACCCACTACTTCTGAATTATCGAGCTCCCAGAGGAACCAGGCATTAGAATCTAACTACAGTGGCTCAAGCTTTCAACCACTTGTTTCGACACAAATTCCACCGCAGTGCACAGTTTTGCCGGGAATTAGTAATTCAGCGAGTTCGAGTCACTGCAATCTTAATTCCAATGTAAACGTTGGTCTTAGAAACCTTTTTCAACCAAGTTTCAGGAGGAATGTTTTCAAGCCTAAACTTAGCATGACCAGGAATAAGCGATCCAAATTCAAGTAAGCTTTTAATTGTAGTTTTAATTCTAAACGTTTCTTCAAATTATTACCGTGGATGTTTTTAAGCTTAAATGTAAGCAATACAAGTTTAACATTTCAACGGAAAACGGGGGAATGTAGTATATGACAAATTTGAACGGTTTAAGGCGTCGCTTACATATTACGTAACTCCTTCTCAAATTTGGTAAAGAAACACATCAGACCCGTTTTTTTTTCTTTACTCGTAATCCCTTTTGACTTTGAAAACCTCAACTGAACTTTATGATTATTTTAGACCTAAATTTTGTTTGAAAATATTAAGTAATAATTTGATGAAGCTAAACCTCCCCTGTAGCAACAATAACTTCTTCAAAAAGACCGAGACAGCTTACTACCCTCTCCACGTTCAGTCGCGCCGCCAGCAGTAGGCACGGGTAGGCACGTGCCTACGTTGGAAAATTTTGGCCTACTTGAGAGGCCTCCAAATTTTTAAAAACGTGCCTATAGAGGCCTTCAAATAAAATTTTATTTTTTACTTTAACAGCGTTTAATTACTTTATGTACTTTCATAGTTTATATTTCTATCTGTAAAAATCTAACACAACATCTCACACCTATTCGCTACACTATGCCTTTGTAATGTACAAGAGAGCATTTTCAAAACCCGTTTTCTTTATATTCTAAAGAACAAGATCCCCCCGCTAAAGTGTTGACCGTTGACCCCCAGGTTACACCTCTCTTGTATAGAAACTAGAAAGGACACGAGTTGGAAATTCCCCTCCCAACCTAAAAACGGTAGGCGCATGCGTCGCGGAGAGGAATAAAATTTTCCAACTCTAAAGTCTAAACACACCAAGATTACACTAAAGTAACTTTTTAGGTGCTTCACGGAAACGAAAGATAATCCCTGATAAGAGGCTTCAAGACAGTGTAATTATTGACTAAATTTATAAGAAGGGTCGCAAGGACACGGTTGCTAAAAACTTCGTACTCTTAATAATCTCACAAAAAAAGGAAATACTGAAATCTAGTCGTTAAATCTGGAGATATTCCTCAAAATCCTGAAATACATTAAAAAATTAAACATGATAAATTTTCAAAACAAAAGGGAGGGGGGCCTGTAGATCATGCTGTGCCTACTCGAGAAATAATCCTGGCGGCGCTACTGTCCACGTTACTTAACTGGTTTTGTCTTTTGATAGATCTGATCAATTTAAAGGCTGTTCTGGCTCTAGCAATCCAACTTTCCGAATGCCTGTTATTCTGCTTCTTGGACCAAGCACGGTAACTGTCCCCGAAGGAAAGAAGAAAAAGGTTTTGCACGAAAATAAATTTATTCGTGACTCTATGGAGTTTCAAAAGAGTTGGACCGAGATGGATGTACTAAGGGAGATAAGGCGAGCATTTAGGGATCAAATAGACGATGGAATAAAGTGAGTTGTCGTTTAATTCATTGCCAAATGCAAAGTGACTCAAAATTTTTACATCATTGATCCATTCTAGAATTGAGCTTCTCAATTCGTGTGGTGGTGCATTAGTGTACGCAGACGTGGAAGGCGATGAACTAAACGCGTCCCTAATTCATCGTATTTGGAGGCAGAAACCTCTCTATGCCAGACCCAGCGTAGAACTACTGCCATCTGACAGTTCAGAAGATACGCAAAGTGAATATGTTCAAGATATATCAAGCGACGAAGATTCATTGCCTCTAATAAATATTTTGCCAACTCACAAGAAACGTCGAAATTCGTCTCACGACCAAAACCATTCCGCAACAGTTCCTTCGGTGGATTACACTTTAGACCAGACACCAACTATTTCACCAATAACCGAAGCTAGTTCAGAAATAATAGGTATACCAAACTTTTACTTAAGTCAATCGTCCAGTGGTGATGGCTTACTTCTATCTGCAAGTAACCAAACCCAGAATCAATGCAACTCGGAGACTTCACAGTATGCTAAATTTTGGGGGCTGTTTAATGATGAGACTTTGGAGGCATATGCTATTGATGATTATGCGGATGCAAGCGAACTCAACGAGATCATCGAGGAAAACGAACCAAATAACATACCTTCAGATGATGTTTCGAATACAGAAATCGTTAAAGCGACAGCCGACATTAATCGCAAGAAATTCATGGAATGTACATTGAGAGCTTTTAAGAGAAAGGGTTACGATCCCACTTTCAAAGTGTCAGTCTGCTTTACGGATTGCTTGAACGACCGTGGTACTAGCACTATCGATGCTGGTGGACCGACAAGAGAATTTCTAAGACTGTTGGTAAAAGAAATGGTTAACAGTCATGTTTTCACTGGCCCGAACGAGGCTAGAATTCTTTCGCAAAAACATGTATTTCTACGCTGGTCAAGCTTCCGCCGTTTCCTTGGTCCATGGAGGATCGGGTCCCCAAAGCTTATCGAAATTAACTTACAAGTCACTGGTTAAAGATGTGAAAGACTTGGAACCTTCGCTAGATGACGTAGGAGACTACGAAATTAAAGGGAAGTTGAAGGCCATTATGGACAGTGAAGATCTAGAGTCGTTGCAAGATGCTGCTTCAAACATTTCCGATCTTCGATATCTTGCTGGCTGTGCTAAACCGATTCTGAAAATGGAAGACAAAGAGCCCGTATTGAAAGCTTTGTTACATTTTTGCGTATTTACGACTACTGTCGAAGCTAGACAGTGTTTCATCAACGGCTTAAAAACACTCGGACTACATGAGGCTATGAGCAAACACATCGATGCGTTCGAGCCATTATTTTGTTACCAAAAGAATGACTTATCAGCGTTCGAGTTCGTAAATTTGTTTTCCATCGTGAACTACACTGATGAACCTTTGAGCAAGTTCACGTTAGAAATGGATGTTATGGCGTACTTCCGAGATTACATTTTTGAATGTGAAGCTGGAGCCACGAAATCGACTGTCAGAGAATGGTTGATTTTTTCAACTGGTGCCGATGCGATACCACCATTAGGATTTAATGCAAACCCTTCCATTAGTTTTTTACATCCTTCAGAAAATACCCCTGAAGCTAAAAAGAAGGCAAGCTCTGTTCCTATGGCTAGTACGTGTGCACTTAGGCTTGATCTGCCTGTTATTCATGAAAGCTACGAGACTTTCTGTGAAAGTATGGACGAAGCCGTAAAAAGCTCTTTCGGCTTTGGCATACCATGATAATTTGGAGCAACTTCTCTACCTTTTTTATTATTATTATTTTTACATATTTTGATAGCTTTCAAACTTTCTATTAAATGCTAAAAGCGTTTCAAAATATGTAATAATCAAGTTCTGATTGTTACTTAAAAGATAGTTATACGTCCATAAGTAGATTCATCAAACTATGTTAAGATAACACTTAACCTTTCTATTATGTATGGCCATAAGTAGGGTAAAAATCCGTTAAAAGCGTTATTGGCTTCCGCATAAAATATGTATTTGAAACTATTTTCTGTTTTTCTTTTTTTCATTTATTTTAACATAATTTGATGGCCTTCAAAAGTTATTAATAAATACTAAAACTGTTTACTGTTATTAAAATATAGAGTAATCAAGATTTTAAAAGGAAGATATCAGTGATAAGTTGAATATTCTATATTTTGAATGTGTTTAAGTTAACACTTTTCATTATAATTATCATGAAGACATTTTCTTGTTAGGTTATTAATATATGTATCTAGTTACATTATTTTGAAAATAATAAAGAGCAATAATAAAAATTTCAAATTATGTTATTTAAATGTAACTCTGTTGTTCCCTGGTCTTAAACAAACAAGTAAATTAAATGAAGGGGATATTTTTATGGTATTAAGACACATTAGTAAAACTAACAAACCCACGGAATGATAAAAGAGTTATAATGCTAGCATAAACATTAACTCCATGGCTATCATCATTGACAGCAGATTCAATTAAATTAATTATCTCATCGTGTACTTCATTACCAGGAAAAAATTGGCACTCATCTACAAGAACAGTGTTATCAGTTTCCATCGGTATATGAATTATGTCATCTTCCCCATAAAGAACAGTATTCATTATTTTCGGTTTCTAAGTCTATTGAATTCATTCGAGACAGTCCATAATTGTATTGGAGAATGGGAATTTTCTGTGCTAAGGGAGTGGTGGTTCCAGGAGTTCATGAGTGATTGGCAAGATTCTCTAATTCTTGGTAAAAAAAACTAAATGTAGAGCGTACAAATGCATTTCGTTATCTGGGTCTAATACCCCTTGATCTTGCATATGCAAGAAAATATTTCTAAAATGTGAAGAGACTAGGAGATTTACTTCTCTCCACAAGCGTTCTATGCGTTGATTCTGAACAGATAGACCAGTAATAAAACTACCGCGGTTAAGGCCTCTATTTAGAAGCATGTACCTTGCGACATCGACATTTTCGGAACCTTTATCTCCTTGAACACGTTGTGGAAGGCCATAACTTTGAACTCCATCGTTGAAAAGCCTTAAAACGCTGTCTGCTCTGTTGTTTGATAGGCATTGAAGATAAATTAAATATCTATTATACCCATCAACACAACCGTGGAAAACGAGCCTCTAAGCTATTAATTTATGATTACTGTCCATGTGCCTATTGAAAATAGATCAGTAATATTAACATTTCAAAAGGATAATGCGATTTGACGGGTAATTTAAATTTTGTGGTGAGCTAAACCGTTCATCGACTATAATATTTCAACAATCGTCTATGGAATTCTCGGGGTCTCTATACAATAGACCAACCCCAGTAACAAAATCGACGTTGGACCGACGCAGTCGGTTCGAGGTCCAACCAACACTGACGTAAAATCGTCGGTAAACTTTCATTCGACCGTCGAAATGTCCTATCCGTTTAAGCGTCGGCCCGACTTCAGGTCATACAAATTTTGCCAGCACTTTAACCGACTCTAAAAAGTAAGCGTGTCCTGCTCTTACCTTATCAAACAAGAAATCGGCTTTGTTATCTGGTTATGGTCGGATTATTAATCTAATTGCGGTCGGCTTTATCGACTGTTATTTGTCGGCTTTATGGCTTGTTTGTGGTCGGCTTTATGGCTTGTTTGTGGTCGGCTTTATGGCTGTTTTGGGACAGCTTTATGGCTTGTTTGTGGTCGGCTTTATGGCTTGTTTGTAGTCGGCTTTTGGCTTGTTTATGGTCGGATTTAAAGCTTATTTATGGTCGGCTTTCAGGTTGTAGTTACTGTCTTCTAAACACCACTTTCATCTGGTATTCTATCCATCCCACATGGACACCAGTGTGTACTTACTGGCTTCTACTCCTTCATCATCGTTAAGGTAAGCGATCGGCTAGGGTTACGAGAAACTTCTAGCCTCCCAATGGTGCAGTTTCCACCAAAGGTTCACGCAATTGAGCTGTTCTTATCCATTACTAAGATTCGAAACCTTATGTACCGATTTGAGTAAGACAACAATGGGCGTATGCTTCATTTCAAACGTCAATATTAGTCTAGTCTCTCAACAATGTTCAATAGTTATTTTTTAAACGATGTAACGCGCAATAAGGTTAATAATTATCGAAGAAAATATATAATATTAACAAAAATAAATAGGGGAAAGTGTCGGACTGCAATATTTACCTGCCTTTGCCTTAGCTTGACATGCATTTCGAGACGCTCAAGCGCGCGAGAGGTGTTTAAAATGGTATCAGCCAATCAGATTCGTAGTTGATGATGTCATTCTTCCCGAAAATTACGCTCGTACGCCACCAAACGGGAGAATTTGGCATAGGCGTATCTCAAGGAAGAGTCACAACCTCGGACCTCCGCGCTCTGTGCTATTTTCTTTAGTGTTATTTTCGTGTTTGAAGGAGGTTAAAGTTTGCTTAAAACGTTAGCATGCCGAAATTAAATTAAAAATGCCGCGGATGTTCTCGAAAGCATCATTTAATTCAAAAAACTCATCGTTAAAATCCTTTAGAATTTCGTTTAAACTTAGGCCCTGGGTTGTCATTATAAGCTAAAACGTTTTTCTATTAGTAAATAACATCAATATTAGCAAACTAAATTAATACAATCACGTACATCATCAAATTAAATTGTGGCGATAAACTGCAGTGGCCACGCTAGCCTCAGTCAAAAGCGGCTAATGTAAAATAAAACCACACTATTTCTTCACGCGCAATATACAAATTATCTTAGGTACGTGGTGAATAGGCGAGGGGGATGGAACAGATTTCGCGAGTATGTATTCACCCCTCCAAATGCATGTCACAGACGAAGGAGAGAGTCCGACACTTTCCCCTATTTATTTTTGATATTAATTATATTTATTTTAATGTTTAAGATAATCTTAAACCGTTGACACACAAGTGCACATTGATAAAAACGCATTTTAGTTGGTAAGGAGTCGAGCAGCCAACATAATACTTCATTACATTAACCGACTTAAAATGTAACTATCAGACTACTCTATTCTATTGTTCTAAAGGCCGACTGCAAAGCGGAGTTAGCAACTGAAGTTGGATAAGAGTCGGATTTCCGTTGTAAGTGCCAACTAGACCATAAACCGACGAATCTACCTCGAACCGACTCAAACGCGGAAGCTTCATTATAACGAAATTTGAAATGTTTAGTATTGATCGGTAGGTAGTCGGATATGCCGACCTCTCGACCCTTGTTGTTAATTTGATAAAAACCCATGTTAGTTGGTAAGGAGTTGAGCAGCCGACCTAATCCTTCCTTACACCAACCGACTTAAAATGTAACTATCAGCCAACTCTATTTGTTTGTTCTCACGGCCGACTTCAAAGCGGAGCTAGTAACTGAAGTTGGCTAAGAGTCGGACTTCAGTTGTAAGTGCCGACTAGACCATAAACCGACGAATCTACCTCGAACCGACTCAAACGCGGAAGAAGCTTCATTATAACTATTCTTTAGTATGATCGGTAGGTAGTCGGATATGCCGACCTCTCGTCCCTTGTTTTTATTTTGATAAAAACTCATGTTAGTTGGTAAGGAGTTGAGCAGCCGACCTAATCCTTTCTTACACCAACCGACATAAAATGTAACTATCAGCCAACTCTATTTGTTTGTTCTCACGGCCGACTTCAAAGCGGAGCTGGTATCTGAAGTTGGATAAGAGGCGGACTTTAGTCGTAAGTGCTGACTAGGCCATAAAGCGAAGAATCTACCTCGAACCGACTGAAACGCGGAAGAAGCTTCATTACAACTAAATCTGAAATTTTCAGTGTGATCGGTCGGCAGTCGGATATGTCGACCTCTAGACCCATATTGTTAACTTTTATTTGAAAGAAACGCGTGTTAGTTGGTATGGAGTCGAGCAGCCGACCTAATCCTTCATTACATTAACCGACTTAAAATACAACTATCAGCCAACTCTATTTTATTGTTCTCACGGCCGACTGCAAAGCGGAGTTGGCAACTGAAGTTGGATAAGAGTCGGATTTTAGTCCTAACTACCGACTAGACCATAAACCGACGAATCTACCTCGAACCGACTCGAACGCGGAACACTCGTGTTACTGGGGAAGCTTCTAAACTGTCCCCCAATTATTTGGGGAGTATAGTAGGCAAGTACCTTTTCGACACCCAAAATAACGTTTAAAACCGTTTATGTGTGCTTTTTGTGTCAAACCGAATACAGATGGAACTTCAGCTGTTGCACACAGGGATATCTAAACTAGGTAAAATAAGTTTCATGAACGAACCAAAGAGCGTTGGCGCATCGAACGTTGTATCGCCTTCTCGTTATTGGGTGTCTTTGTCTCAAAGCTCTGCCGACTGGATCAAGTAAATTTAACCTTTCACGAACTCTCCATCTCGGAACTCTTATTCCCAAGCTTCTGAGACCCCCTATAACATATGTTTCTCCAATGTTAGGGTTACAATTCAAAATGGTAATAATATGGTTGTCCAGTTGAAAGTCATTAAGAGGTTCAGTTCGGTCATTCACAATACCAAGATTTGTACGATGGCGCAACAGTGTTCTTGTGCTTATACCTAAAAACGCAGCTGTCCTAACCCAAGAAAACTGAAGTGTGTCCCTACAAAAGACTATCTGTTCTCTAGTTAAATTATAACTAAGTCTTCCTGCAGAGCCTTGGCAGAGAATGGGGCACATGTATGGTTCATCTATGTTTTCATTACTTAGCAGAGCATCTTCCATCTCATTAACCATCGACGAGACTCCACGGTAAACGATTTCGAATAACTCGAGTAAACTGTCTTGGCGATGACAATTATTTTGCAAAGATGATAATAGCGCTTCAAAAATTCTGCAGTGACCTTGCAATCGTCGGTGGTTTATTTCTAAAACAAAAATATCGTTGGAATACCTATGTCTTAAGCTCTCTTCCAAAGCGTGCTGCAGTTCAAGCAGATAATCGTTTATTTCATTACACAAAGCTCCTCGAATTAAAACGAACTCGACCAACACGACTATGCATATGACACTACCGAGCTTCATTTTATATGAATTAGTATTAACGAAGACTGGAGATTCAAACTAGGTACATAAAATCGAGAGATTGACACAACTTCATCACCACGCGGTATCAAGCAAGGCTTTAGCAGGCCGCCGTAAATAAGACACTGGTGGGTGCCGGGATGTTGCGTACAGAAACGATTCTTATTTCTTCTAAAATATTATTCCTGTAGAAAACTATATTTTTTAGAACCACAAATAAATGAAAACCATTTAGAATTATATGAAAACCTTTTAGAATTATATGAAAACCTTTTAGAATTGTATGAAAACCTTTAAGAATTATATAAAAACCTTTTAGAATCATATAAAAACCTTTTAGATTTATATGAAAGCATTTTAGAATTATGTGAAAGCATTTTAGAATTATGTGAAAGCATTTTAGAATTATATGAAAACATTTTAGAATTATATGAAAGCATTTTAGAATTATATAAAAACCTTTTAGAATTATATGAAAACCTTTTAGAATTATATGAAAACCTTTATTTAAGAATTATGTTGTGAAAACCTTTTAGAATTATATGAAAACCTTTTAGAATTATATGGAAACCTTTTAGAATTATATGGAAACCTTTTAGAATTATATGGAAACCTTTTAGAATTATATGAAAACCTTTTAGAATTACATGAAAACCTTTTAGAATTACATGAAAACCTTTTAGAATTACATGAAAACCTTTTAGAATTACATGAAAACCTTTTAGAATTACATGAAAACCTTTATTTAAGAATTATGTTGTGAAAACCTTTATTTAAGAATTATGTTGTGAAAACCTTTTAGAATTATTTGAAAACCTTTTAGAATTATATGGAAACCTTTTAGAATTATATGGAAACCTTTTAGAATTATATGAAAACCTTTTAGAATCATATGAAAACCTTTTAGAATTACATAAAAACCTTTATTTACGAATTATGTCTCGAAAAAAAAGTATTTGAAAAAAAATACTTCTCTACGTTTTTTTCACCAAAATTACATTTGCATTGTTTTTGAAAGACAGATTATTCATTCTATATATACATTTTGGTATTAACAGTTTTTGAATGAAAACGATTAGAATAAATATCCGAGTATGGAAACTATTGATATGGTCTATTTTTAAATGTTACTCTTTTCGAACTTAAGAGAAAACGTTGTTTAAACCGACATAATGCAACCGAAGGATGAAATTTTATCTTTCATCGTGATTGACATTTTAAACGTCGCTTTAGGGTGCTTTGGTTTTGCGCCTGCATTTATACGACCACGATTCGATTGGGTCCCATTTTTTGGGTAGAGGATTTAAATGTTTTATAAATCAATTATTAAAATTTGGATAAATAATATTATTAACAAAAACCCTTTGGTATATTATTGAGTGCGTGAGAACTGGTATAAAAATGTGATTGAATTAGTTTGTTACGACTTCCACTTGCTATTTATGAGGAACACATTGTAGAGCAAACGTATAACACGAAACACGTAAATGGACACCGACAAATGGTTGGCTGTGTATTTATTTCACTATTGGGCTTAGTTTCCAGTATTAAAACGTATTGTAGTTCAAATTAAAAGCTGCAATCCTTTTAAATATCACTAATGAGGAACTTTTTCTATCTACACTGGAAATCTAGCTGTAAATATAAAGGATGTCGCATATATCTGTTATATGGTAAAGCTTTGACACGAACCATTTTGAAAAGAATGGAAAATTTCATGATACAAAATTTTTGGGCAAATGTAATTTTGGTGAAAAAAACAAAGATAAGTATTTTTTTTAAATTAATTGATGTTTTACAATCATGTCTTTAAACTGAAAAAATTTAATATCTGTTACTTCGGTCATTCCATTTTGTTCTGTTATAATTTACTTTTTCTAGTCTTTATCCACTAAGACATTTTTTATTAATATATGTTCCTTCAGTCTTCAATTTAAATAAGAATTTTAAGAAACTGTTGCATTTTTACCTCTCCTAGTGACGTATGTCACGGAGAGGTATTACACTGGACGTGTGGGTGTGTCTGTTTGTCTGTCAGACCCCACGTGACCGCGTTCGCAGTTTACAAATCGGAGCAAACAAATACCCGATTTCCGGAACGCGCTCGCGGTTCACGGAAATTTGGCCATTCATCTACCAACACCAGTCTTTACTAACTGGCTTCTAAGGACCACAATCTGCTAGTCTTTGTCCATCCCACATGGACACTAGCCTGTAGTTGCTGGCTCGTAAGCACCACCATTTTCTGTTCTTCGTCAATCACACATTGACACCAGCTTCTATGCACCACCATCTTCTGTTCTTCGTCAATCCCACATTGACACCAGCTTCTATGCACCACCATCTTCAGGCCTTTGTCCACTCCGGCTTCTTCTCCATCGTTATCGTTTGGTTTTAAGATATACGCGGCGATCGGCTAGGGTTACGAGAAACGTCTAGCCTCCCGATGGCAGGGCTTCCACCATCGGTTCACGCGAATGCGTTTTTATCAATTATTATAATGGAAACGAATCGTATATATACCCCAAAATTTGAAGAAAGCGGGCAAGAGGGATACCCTTCACTTTAAACTTCAATACTAGCAAAGTTTCGAAAGATAATAGGAACAACTTTATTTTAAACGATTTAACTATTTTTAAAGTTATTTGCTGGCGATTAAAATAATTAATATCATTTATATTTAATTAATTATTTAAGAGAAATTTATTTCTATGTAATGACACAAGTGAGAGTTTATATAGAACAAGTAATGAAGAATGCATCCGAATCGAAACACTACACGCACATCAAAGTTAATATAAAGCGAGTAGGATGATAAGATCTCTTACAAAACGATAACATTTCGTTTTTGCAGAATATTAAATGGAAATATTTTAAATATTTTTTGGCATTACGATTCTGTAAGTAGTTGTGTAGCTATAAAGCTCTGTTCCATCTTAATATTCCAAGAACATCTTTTGATATTAATATTTCAAATTTGGTGTTTACTTTTTAATTCAGCTTTACTACATTTATATATAGTGTAATAGCATTTTTTATATTAATTAGATAATATGGGTGCTAATTCTTCATCTATCCACAAGTGTTGAAGCGATTGGGTCTGTGAAATAAGATACCCTAGATTTAAACTAGAAATGACCTTGTTTCGCCTCCTCTTATAGGAGGTGTTAACGGTTCAGAGTGAGCCGAAAGTTAAATACACCCTTCAGTGATACGTTTTAGGTCCTCATTAGAATTTATGAGGAAACAAAGGAAATTGTTAAACGCTTAAGCCTTTGCTAAAGACCTTGGAAATATTTCGCCAATTTGAACTATGTATTTCCGGTTTTTCTCATTGGTTGGTGGACGTGTGTTTAGAAAGTAAATCCTTTTCGGCTCGGTGAGGTTGATTTTGGTTTCCCAACTTGTTAAAATCTGCACTAAGCACAAACATAAATATAGGGGAGCGTAAGCATAAGGGACCTAATATTGCTAGTTAGTTACTAATGCTTTCAGGTATTAGTTAATCAGTTATCACCAATGAGATTAATTTTATCACTGAAAACATCAAATTTTCACAATAAAATTATTTTGGTCTTTCTTTATCCCCTGGCTTTGAGTATCACAATATTTAAAATAGCTAGGATTATCTAGAATCATTTCAGATGACTGGCTTGTACTTATGTTACTGGTTTTCGGTTTTCGCTGTAGCAGTCTAACTGAGACAAAGTTTCTGCCTGCCAGCATAGCCCACTCGATCCGCGCTCATGGACACAAGCTGCTGCTGCTCGCGCTATAAAATAATAATTGAACAGGTCACGTCGTCTGCTTAACTTAGGAATTGGACAATTGAACTTTTTGAGTTAATGTACTCTGGACTCTGGTTACCCTTAAATTTTCTTAGTGGTCCCGTGGTTTAATTTTTAAACTGATCATTTGCCCTGTGCCACCGCCTTATTTCCCACACTGGACAAGGAAGCATTTCTCATAAAGGATAATGGTCATCATTGTTGTGTAAGAGACAGCCTGGCAGCCCCGTATTTGTGGTCCCTGCCTATAGCCCACTCGATCACGCGTAACACGACGCAAGACGCAGAGCAGCGTCCGTGAGCATGGATCGAGTGGGCTATGCCCTGCCTGGCCAAGTCAGCTGACTAGGTGAAATATTTATTACTTCTATGCGACTTAATTCTAGACATTCTTGAACGAATCATCTTGTGAAAATTTTATAAGAAAGGCTTCTGGCGCTGGGTTTTTTCTGAGCCAAATTTGCTTTTTTAATTTAAAAAAAATTAATTTCAACCTTTTTTCCCCTCTCTTCAGAAATTTAACAGTGACAGTGTGTTACATATTTATCCAAAATTTATATTAACTAATTAGCACTCTTTACATCCCTTTAATTTGTAATTTCGCGCTTGGAAGAGGCTGAATTAAAAATATTGATTTGGTGTCAGGTATTAGTGATAGTGTGATTGAATCTATCATTTATTTTACCAGCAAAAAAACGTATCTTCGTAGCGGTAACCGTTGGCTGCTGGGACCAGTCTAGAGACCAGGGAATGAACCCTTCTGCGTAGTTGGAATTAATCTACTTTAAACATCAAAAATGTATCTAATTTAAACAAAAAGTTTATTCTAAATAGCTGTTATAAATAGTAATTAAAAACGTAACTGTTACCTAACAAAAATGATTGCAAGAGCCAGGATAAAAAACATTGGTTAGTTTGTTGACAGGGTTTAGTGATCGTGTGATTTAATCTATCAATTACTTTACCACTAATTTAAACAAACAAAATGATCTACGCAGTGGTTACTTTTGGCCGGTTGAACCAGATATAATCTCTGTAGCGTTTATCGTTGGCAATCTGGCCATGGTTTATTGTTTTCTTAGGTAACGTTAGAATAGGCGCAAATAATTAATAATTCAATTGCTACCTAATACAAATGATTGGAAGGACCTGAATTAAAAATATTGGTTGATTTGGTGACAGGATTTAATGATAGTGTGATTGAATCTATCATTTATTATACCAGTAAAAACGTATCTTCGTAGCGGTAACCGTTAGCTGATGGCACCAGTCAAGAAACCAGGGAACGAACCCTTGTGCGAAGTTTGCATTAATCTACTTTAAACAACAAAAATTGATTTAATTTAAACAAATTACCTAATTAGCGGCTATCGTTGGCCAATGGCACTAGGTGAAACACCTTAAAACGAACGCAACACGGCCAATTGGTCTCTAGTCTACAATCAGCCAGTCTTGAACTTTTGACCGAGGCTTAGTGAAATCAGTGAATTTAAAAATTATCGGCTAAATCCAAACTTTAAATTCTTTTGTATTAAATTAAAGTTTAACTAGTAGAATTGCACTTTATCTAACTAACTCAACTAACAGCAGTTACTGAATACTGACTAATTAGACCACGGGGAGTTCGGAAAAAATAGTAAAAAAACTCTAAACCCGCCGCAAGATGGTCAAAAATTTTTTTTTTAAATTTTAAAATTGCATGTACTTACCGCTATAGACTAAACGCATTATGCACTCAATCTTTCAAAATATGCCGGGGGGAGGGCAACTATAAGAACTTTAAGGACTCGCAACGGAAGTATAGCCATGGAATTTTTAAGACCTACTGAATTTAGTAAAACCATTCATTTTTGGTACTGTGATCGTAAAGTAATCTGAGAAATTTTCAAAATATTGCGTAAAGAAAAATTAGAAATGCCAAAAATAAAGAAAAGGAGAATATAAGCGAAAAATGGCGAAAATTACATTAGCGATATTTTAGTTTCTAAAAATAGCATTAAACTTTTGGGAAGTATTTAAAAGTTAACTAGGCCTAATCGCAAACAGAAATTTTGGAAAAGGTGGTAAATTAGCTAACAAGTAACCTAACCTAACCTTACCTTTAATACCTTTGAAATATATGGTATTCCTTCCCCGCTGAAACTGTCGCTGAATCCGCTGGCCGCCCCTTAACGCCTCCCCTCGATTCGCGCCTCTTCCCGCCTCGCGGGTTGCCATGGAAACGAGAACTTACTGAGCAGAGACTCGTTGATTTTCAACGTGATTAGACGTGTTTTTTAAAGAGGCTTTCTTGAGAGATAATCATTACTGCTGTCAAATTATATTTTCTGGGTGTTTATTAGGTTTACTTTCTAAATGGCTCATGCTAATTTGGAAAACGAGGCGTATGAAAACCCAAATTTTGGGAATGAGGAACAATTTTTTAAAATGGTTTCCTTGAAGAATTGGGGAGGGTTTTTTTCGCGGGATGGATGATGGCCTAAAGGCGAGGTCAGAGAGGGATGCCATTGCCCTAGTACTTTCTTTGGAGCTTGTCCCGCGCCTTGAATCCTTCAATGAACGAAAGACACCTTGCGGATGTGGGAATAAAAACGATGATGGGGAATTAAATGGATATCTTGTTGGGGTTGGCAATGCCCAAAGCCGATTTGGCTATTGACAGTGAATGTGCCAGCCATACCGTCGTGGATTAGTTTTCCATGTGTCGCGAGGTGGCTGAGACTATCATTTCGAACAGGGCCGACAAGGTGCAGATTGGAGGACCAGGATTGTTCATAGAGGTGGACGAAACATACTTGCACTCTAGAAAGTACCACCGCGGGGCTCAATTGGCCGGAGAGACCATTTGTATCTTTGGTATCTATTGCCGAGATACGAAAGATGTTTTTTTTTGAAGGTCAGGAATAAGTCCAGGGCCGTTTTGTGGACCCAAATGGCGAAATACATAGCTTCGGGGTCAGTGATAGTGTCAGATGGCGCCCCGATGTACATGAATTGTACTTTGATGGGATTTCGGGATCATCTGACTGTTTTGCATAAGTATGAGTTCGTGAATTCGGAAGATTCACGTGCTCATACGAATAACGTCGAAAACAGAAACAGACATTTGAAGGCGAGCATAAAGTCCTACAGAACTGAGCGGGCGTTGAATAGTTATATGGCCACATATTGGTACAGGTGCCTTTTTTTCAAGGACCAAGATGGCAATTGGCTTCCTCCTGGAACCAACTTCCGTCGGTTCCTTTAAGACGTCAAGGCATGCTATCCTGGTCCAGGGAAAAAAGGCCTTGAACTAATTGAATTTGGCGTGTCGGGGGAAGAGTTGAACGCTCTGAATCCAAAGACACAGCCGGCGTTCCTTATTGGTGGTCAAAACGAAGAAAACACGGTTGAACTCGGCGATGAGTGAGGTCGGTTTTCTTCGTTTAAGGCTGTAGGCAAGGGGATTCAATATCCTGGGGAGTTTTCATTTAGCAGGCCCCCTACCTATATACTGTCGACCTCAATGTCCTGAGGAGTTTTGATTTGGCAGGGCAATGAGGTCGACATTATATAGTTAGGGGGGCCTGACAAATGAAAACTCCCCAGGATATTGAAGCCGGCAGTAGGCAAGGGGACCTGCCATAAAAAACTCTCCATGAGAAACGAAGTGTGGCGGCTGTGGCCACCTCCAAGTGGTGTTTCTCGGGTAACGCTAAGTGCCACACATTACTGCATAACCATAAATATATTTGGAATTTCTAATTGTATTTAGTTCTTCCCTGGTAATTTGAAACCCTTTCCAAAATATCGCTGTTTGTGTTTTCAAAAAGAATAAGACGCCTTTTTCAAAATATTGCTGTAAAATTTGACGCCTTTTCCAAAATATTGCTGTAAAATTGGACGCATTTTAAAAACTATTGCCGTAAAATATGACGCCTTTTCCAAAATATTGCTGTAAAATATGACGCCTTTTCCAAAATATTGCTGTAAAATATGACGCCTTTTCTAAAATATTTCTGTAAAATATGACGCCTTTTCCAAAATACTGCTGTAAAATATGACGCCTTTTCCAAAATATTGCTGTAAAATATGACGCCTTTTCCAAAATATTGCTGTAAAATATGACGCCTTTCCCAAAATATTGCCGTAAAATATGACGCCTTTTCCAAAATATTGCTGTAAAATATGACGCCTTTTTCAAAAAAATTGCTGTTAAATATGACGCCTTTTCCAAAATATTGCTGTAAAATATGACGCCTTTCCCAAAATATTGCTGTAAAATATGACGCCTTTTCCAAAGTATTGCTGTAAAATATGAGGCCTTTTACAAAATATCGCTGTAAAATATGACGCCTTTTCCAAATATTACCATTAATTTCCAAATAATTCGCGTAATTTTCCATAATTTTGCCTTTACGTTCATTTGCTTCCCAAATTATTCGAAGCCTCTTGCAAAAACTAGGTGATTACTTCATTTACAATCCAAATAGAATGCAACCTTTTCTGAAATATTTTTCAACTAAAATCCGCCTTTTCCAAAATTTTGATGCTTACTTCTTTTACAACTCAAATAAAATGAGACCTTTTCCTAATTTTTTTCTCAATTAAAATCCACGTTTTCAAATATTATTAGCATAAATCTCATAATTTTTGTAGATTTACCTTTTCTTAAAAAGATCTAGAATAAGCTATAACACTATTTTCGTCGCGAGTCCATTTGGTAAGATCGAGCTCGGCTGCAGACGACGGGGTTAGGTTTTTCTGGAATACATGCAATTTTAAAATTTTCAAAAAATTTTTTCACCAACTTGCGGCGGGTTTAGAATTTTTTTACTATTTTTTCCGAACTCCCCGTGGTCTAATTAGTCAGTAACTGCTGTTAGTTGAGTGAGTTAGATAAAGTGCAATCCTACCGTTTAACTTACGAGAATAAAATAGAATTAGGACAAACTAACCCCTTCTTTTATATGAAAAGTGAAAAAATTCGCCTTACGCTCGACCATAGACAGAGCGGACGATGCAGTGTCTAAACAAAAAACTTCGCTCTATTAGCGGTAAAACAGAGTAAGTCCAACAGTACGTTTCTCTATGATTTTAGCCAGGATTAAACCACGTAAGTCCAACAGAATAAAAGGTCGTAAGTTTAACTATGTACTTAAAAGTACAAATGTAATACTTAATATTAAATGATTTCAATAAAACTTCGGAAGGCACCAAAAAGTGTTATACCTTTCATTTAAAACCGTTTTCAGACCTATCGAACATATAGTCTTCAAAAAATGGTCGAGAAAGTTTCGCTATCACAGAAAACATTTCCCATGTTATTCCTATGGGAAAATTTCTGCTTTTTTGCCAAAAAACTTGTATAATTTTATGGAAATGAAAACCACCCTTAGCAACTTTATTTTTTATAAAATAAACTAATTAATGGATCTCTTTGAAATTTTAACCACACATTAAGGGCCCGAATTTTAGTTCAGTGGATGTTTTTCAAAACGGTAACCATAACACGAAAACTGTTCCACGCAATCAAATAACCACCCTTATACATTAAACGCAGTATGAAGTCTTATCTAAGAGAGTAACCGCTCTCTCAGAATTGGGGACGTGATCAGACCAACACCATCCTTAGTGGTCAACCCTCGATACTGCCAACCTGGGGCGCCGATCATAATTTTTGCCAGAGGGGCTGAGGCCCAAGGCATTAAAAGAGAACTAAGCCAAAAATTTTTATTCCTTATTGGAAAATATGAAATATAGGATTTTATGGTATAAAAATGGTGTTTTATAGGAAATATAGTACTAAAAATCCTCATATGTAAACCTATTTTAGCTCTAATTGTGTAGAAAAATCTCAAAAAAAACTTATCAGATTTTACTTCGAAAACAAAACTTAATGAAAACACCATGTGTAAAAGTTCCAGAGCGAGCGAAGCGAGCTCCGCAATTTCGCTGTATTTAAATTTTAACTCGATGAAAGAGCTAAATTTTGACAAATTTGGCATTTAACTATACGAAAACTTCGACTTTGTCAAGAGTATAGGATATAAGACTTTGTCAAGAGTATAGGATATAAGACTAAGTCAAGAGTATAGGATATAAGACTAAGTCAAGAGTATAGGATATAAGACTAAGTCAAGAGTATAGGATATAAGACTAAGTCAAGAGTATAGGATATAAGACTAAGTCAAGAGTTTAGGATATAAGACTAAGTCAAGAGTATTGGATATAAGACTAAGTAAAGAGTATAGGATATAAGACTAAGTCAAGAGTATAGGATATAAGACTAAGTCAAGAGTATAGGATATAAGACTAAGTCCAGAGTATAGGATATAAGACTAAGTCAAGAGTATTGGATAAAAGACTAAGTCAAGAGCATAGGATATAAGACTAAGTCAAGAGTACTGGATATAAGACTAAGTCAAGATTATTGGATATAAGACTAAGTCAGGAGTATAGGATATAAAAATGAGTGAGCGTGGGGGACCAGTCTCGGCCGACTCACAGTGGCACCCAAATTAAACGCAGCTTCCTAGAGGGGGCTGAGCCCCCACTCATTTTTCCACGTGGGGGTTCAGACCCCCACTGCCCCCACATGATCGGCGCCCCTGCTGCCAACGGATGACGTCACTATGGTAAATTATAGACCTCTAATACAGGTTGTAAATAAATGTTTGCAATACAGATTTTATTGTATGCAAGTGAAAATACACAAAAGAAAATATTTGGAAATATTCTGACTGCAACAAAATGTTTTCAAGATTAGTCTTAGAACTTATACCTCAAATTACAACCTCTAATCTGTTTGGTAAACACCTCAACGTTAATGTTCGATGTGTCTACCATCGTGGTGGAGACTTTCTTCAGAACGACTGTCCATGTCTTACAATACATTTGCAAACATTAGACCGGAGCCTCCGAGATGAACTAGGCCCATGCATGTCAAATTTTATGTGGGGAAATATCCAGTTTGTCAAGGAAAATATTTTCACCATATATGTGTACGAGGTGGCGCTTATATTACCGTTGTGACAGGGATCTTCCTTAAATTATCGTTGATATTTTAGGGGTCAGTCATAAAATTTTCATAATAGAGAAAATTTTCATCCTAAAATTAACGTAAATGTTTTTGGGGCTATTCACTTTTTATTGAATCTTTCGGTTAGATTGTATTGATTACAACAAAAATAAATTATTTTAATTGAATAATTCAGTAAGAGTAATAAAAACGTATACTTACAATCCGCGACCTTGGCTCAAATACCTAAGCAGCCGACAGGGTCACGGGGTTTAACTTTGTTTATTTTACAGTAATATAAGCGCCGCCAAGCGTAAAACCACGGCGAACTAAATTGGTTAAACAAATATTCTCGCTACGCCACACGCATGGGCCTAGTTCATCTCAGAGGCTCCGATTAAACTCATGACGCAGGAAGTCCAAGTAAATGTCTTCAGTGATGTTCTCATTGAAGAAGGGTCCGATAATTGGGTTTCCAAGAATGCCCACCAAACATTTACCTCGCATCGCAATTGATGGTGATGGTGCCGAAACCATCGAAGATTCTTTTGGGTCCAATAATTTTCATTATACCGGTCTACCGTACCGTGCCTGTGAAATGTGGCCTCGTCTGAAAACAGTACCTTCCTAACATTACGTTAAGAAGAACACTTACTAAGACACGCTCTTAAATACAGACAAGATTAAATGTGTTTTTACTTTGACGCGTAATCAACCGAAATTTTGACAGGCGGAACATTGTACTCCAACTCGATTTACTCTTGGTTAACGGTTACCTTTCATACTTTACCGGAGACGTTTATTATTTTCAAAAACGTAATTCATAATTCGGTTCATATATAGTTTTTCCCATATCGGCTAGGAAATTAAAATTTATAATAGAACTAAATCTTACGAAGGTAGTGCACGCGATTCCATGGATATTTCAAACGTAAAGGGGACTGGGAAAAGTGACCACTTGGATGATCAAAAATCGTGGCATGAGAACGGTTTAAAAGTTCAGTATGATGATAGAGTTCAAAAAGGAGGATTGCAACGTATTTAATAAAAGTTTGTAGGAGTGTAGAAGCATTTTCAAACTTTTCTAGAAATTAATATTTTCGCATTGTTTGATAGTTCCCTATGAGTATATATACTGTCCCTGACGGTCCTGACCCACCTGTTTTACTACATGCATGGAAAGCCTACCCTCACAAGGGGCTGATTAGTTTCGGTGGGGTTGCTTTCGAAATTACATAGACATCGGGAACACCTTTAATTTACATAAAGCTGATGGATTTAGTTTTTTAGGCAAACGAAATTATGAAGTTGGTTACTTCAAGGGTTCGTTTCAGATTGTTTTGATTTTCTGCGATTTTCGGCTGGAGAAAAATGTATGGTAAAGTAGAAATGGCACCTTACAGGGTCGTGGTTCCTGTATCTCGCGAGTATCGAATTTAACCAGCGTTTCTCAAGTTTATGTGGCACGATTCGTAACTTTATAGTGCACGCGAGTCACTCTTTAATCTTAGATCGTTGCAGGGTCTTGCATAATGTGGGGTGGCGTAGCGGTTAGCGCTTTCGCCTCGCAGCAAGATCCCGGGTTCGATCCCGGACTGTGGCGCCGGGTGAAAATTTTGGGAAAAAAATCCTTCTGCGTAGAGTTTGCAAGTTCTCTCCCCGCTTGTTAAAGGGAGTTTTCCTCCGCGGTCTAACCCGGTTTCTCCTTTCCATCAAAACTTGCTGAGGTTAACGGTAATAGTTAGTATAGGGCGCTGTAGGTTAGCTGTGGCATAGGGGCTAGCCATAACCCCCCTATGCAAGGTAAAGGGACCCACCTGTAAACAAGCCACAGGCTTAGTGTGGACATCCCTTCTTAGACTAAGCCTAGATTATTATTATTATTAACCTTAGCGCATTGGAAACCACAAGGAGTATTGCAAAATGATTTTTGCCCTTGTTTCTTTTCTTTCTCGACCCAGATTTGTCAAGTGAAAGTCTCGCGTTAAGACTTGGCCCAGGCATCGGGAATTAGGTAGATGCGTCCGATAATGTATCCAACCGCGGTCCATAATAAAATTTTACCCTGGAGACGGCTATGTTGGTAACTTACGTTTTCAGCGTCACGGGTTACGCTTACGTTATAGACCTCTTCTTCCATATGTTAAAGAAAGAGAAGCCGCTTGTCCAACAGTAAATTTATTCTACGATTTATAGTGACAAAATGATCAAATCTAAAGCGTGTCCTCACCATGAGAAGTCGAAGCGAGTTTTACCGCCGGAATCGACCGAAGAGTCCAATTACCTCCGCACGCTCATTTTGTTATCATCATTAGCCTGTGCAAACATAACCTTAATAGTCTTTCGACACCAATTTGTTAAAATATTCATTTTAAATCACATAAACAGACTTGAATTAACAGCGCCAAACGAGGAGCTCATCACTCTCAGATTCCCGGTCCACCTATTAAGAATTGCTCGTTATAATCTTATAGCTTTCAATAGTAGGTTTTTTAAAGATTACGCGTAATTATATTTGTTTTTGCGCCATCTAGCGGATGCGCAAAAGGTTTAGTCCCATTATTGGTGTGGTTGGGCGTCTTTTTTCCCCGTTTCCCAGTTTTTTCCTGTGCGGAATTGGGAAATTTTTAAATGGTACTCAGAACCACACTTAGGTGGCTCTGCAACGTGAAAAAATTTAATTTATTTATGAAATTATTCTCCTCCTCGACCGGGTATCGATCCCGGACCATCTCACAGATCTTTCACTACGTAGATTGACGCCTTTACCCTCTCGAATGTCTAGACATATTACCAAGCTCGAGTTATGTTGCTTAAACCTAGTATCTCTTGCACGTCGGCGGCCGGCGCGTTCCTTTCACCTCCTACTTAGTTGGGGCAGGGAGGAGGGGACTTTGTTCGAGGTGGGGAGTCTGGCGTTTCCATGGTAGCGCGCGTATATGTTGTAAATTAGAGATAATACCGGTTGTTTTTTTATCTATATCCAGATTCTATTTTTTTATCTATATCCAGATTCTATTTTCTATACTTGTGTTTTTTATGCATCGCGGTCATTCTTAAAAACCTTTTATTTTTTATCGCGATGGCTTTAACTATAAAACCGGATAACATTCTGATAATGTAGGTCAGTGGTTCAGTTGTTCAGTTGTCAGTGTTTAGTTGTCAGTGTTTAGTCACAAGCGTTCCCGGAAATTAATTTTAATGTTTTAATTAAATTAATAAAGAGTTTATAACCAGTTAGTCCCAGAGTCGTTCTTGCGTCAAACAACAACAGGTTATGGGCCCAGCACGCTTCCACTGCGCAAAGGTTTAGAAGTCATACGAAGTTCAACGCCGGGAAGATTATCCTTTAAGGTGCGGAGTCAGAAGGAGAATGGCCGGAAATCACCTGGGACGAATCGAGACGTTAACGAAAGATAATTATGATACCTGGAAAATGCAAGTGGAAGCCCTGCTTCAAAAGAACGACCTCTGGGAGTACGTAGATGGAACTTCAACAAGGCCAACTCTGGTACGGGGAACGGAAGGCAACGCCCAGGCGGTCGCTACCTGGGACAGTAATGATTGAAAAGCAAGAGCGGACCTAATCTTGTCGATCAGTCCGTCGGAGTTGAAGCAAGTAAAGAATTGCACGACCTCACGGGAAGTATGGCAGAAGCTCGAATCCATCTACCAGTCCAGTGGACCTGCCCGGAAAGCCACGCTGCTGAAGAAACTGACCCGCAAGAAAATGAAGGAGGGAGAAGATATCCGGGATCACGTCCGAGAATTTTTCGATGCAGTAGACAAGTTGGCCGACATGGGAGTAGCTGTAAACAACGACCTACTGGCCATTATGTTGTTATACAGTCTACCAGAATCGTACGAGAACTTCCGGTGCGCAATAGAGTCCAGGGATACGTTACCTGATCCAGAAGCTTCAAAAATAAAGATTCTGGAGGAATCAGACGCCAAGAACTCTAGGGAAGACGAACCCGTGCAGAATGCGATGATGGGCAGTAAGCACTTTTCCCGGACAACTGCAGAAAGGGGTAGAGGAAGAGGTTTACGTGGACGAGGAAGCACGACCTTCAGGTACAAGTGTCATGGATGCAGGAAACCCGGCCGCAAGGTAGCCGATTGCCCCGACAGAAACAATGGTTCAGGCATAAGAACCAGAAAGAAAGAAAACGCCCATCATGTACTGGCAGAAAATTTGGTTGAGGAAGAATTCGCATTGCACCTGAAGGCTTATCACGATTCCTGGTGCCTGGACAGCGGAGCCACCTCACATATGACATCTAACAGAGATTGCTTCAATCATTGCGAAGAGACCACGAAATCTTTAAACCTGGCCACTACAGAGTCAACAAAGATACGAGGTGTTGGCGAAGTAAAAGTACCCGCAACGAATGGCAGCGACAATCGAATTCTTCGCCTGGAACGAGCCCTTCATGTCCCGGATTTAAGAACAAATCTCCTATCCATTGCCAAGATGACAAAGGACATGAGGTCACATTCAAGAATTCGCAGGCCTCGATTAAAACGGAAGCCAGAGAAGTGATTGCAGTCGCTGACAGAATTGGAGACCTTCCTTTCCTGCGAAAGGCTGAAGAAACGGTCCATGCAGTGCAAAGCTAAAGGCGAAATCGAAGTCTCGGCCACTACACACGCTGCAAAACCGTCTGGCAGAGAAGAATTCAAAGAAGTCAAAAAGGAGTTCAAAGATGAAATCCCGGAAGAATCTAATACCCAGGAAAATGAGGACGTCTTCGAAGAACCCTCAGAAACCCTCGTTCTGAAGAAAGGTCCTGGACGACCGAAGAAAAAGTTCAACATGATTCTGAGCGTCTCAGAAGAGTCTACTGAAGAGGCTACTGACGAGCAAGAAACCCTGTCCGATGAGTCAGCAAACCTAGCCATCTTATCAGAAAATTTGTCCATGAAGCAAGCCCTGGCTTCTCCGTACGCAAACGATTGGAGGAAAGCAGTAACGGAAGAGTTCGTTTCGCTTATCAAGTGCGAAACCTGGGACATCGTTGACTGTCCGGAAAACCAGAAGGTCCTTGGAAATCGTCTAGTCTTCCGAACGAAGTACTTACCCAGCGGAGAAGTAGAGAAAAGGAAAGCCAGGCTCGTAGCGAAAGGTTTTGCCCAGAGACCAGGGATCGACTACCAAGAGACGTTCGCACCCGTCATTAGATCCAGCTCAAAAAGACTGCGTATGGCCCTTGCTGTGGAAATCGGTTTGGAAGTCCACCAAATGAATGTCGTCACGGCCTATCTTAATGGCGAACTCGAGGAGGAAGTATAACAGAATCCCTCGAAGAAATCGTCAAGTCAACCCGGTTCGATAAGTCAATCATTGCCAGAGCAAAGAAATGAACCAGCGACCTGGAAGAAGAGGGACATAAAGTCTGTCGTATCAAGAAATCCCTCTACGGCCTAAAACAATCGGGCAAGAAGTTACATCAAAGACTTTCGGAGATTGGAATGACACCATTGAAGAGCGACCCCTGCTTAAACGTTTTACGAGTCGCGGAAGATGTTATGATCATTGGAGTCTACGTAGACGATCTGATCCTTGCAAGCAACAACCCGGATTGGGTGACTGATGTAAAGCTTGAACTTGGGAGAAAATTCGATATAAAGGACCTGGGGCCAATCCATCACTGTCTCGGAATGGAATTTCACCAAGATTTAAAACAAAATACCATTCTGATTTCCCAAGCGAAATATGCAGAAACGGTCCTGAAACGTTTCAACATGCAAGACTCCAAAGCAATAGCGACTCCAATGGATGCCAACAACAAGTTGCAAAATCCGGAACACCCAGTAGCAGAAGACATCAGTCGTATTCCGTACCAATCTCTGGTCGGCTCTCTCATGTACCTGGTAGTGTCATCACGACCGGATATGGCGTTTTCAGTCAGCGCATTGAGCTAGTTCAACACAAGTTATGACGAAACTCATTGGATTGTCGGGAAAAGAGTTCTAAGATACCTGAAGGGAACTCTTCATCATGGGTTGCTTTTTCGGAAGACCGGATTTCCAATCCAGGGTTTCGTTGACGCAGACTATGGAAGCTGTCCGAAAGATAGGAAGTCATATTCTACAGGGCCGGTAGGCCCTTGTAGATATGACTTGATACCCTTCCGTAATGTTAAAGGAAAATTCACAGTTTTTAGGGTTAGCGTCCCATAGAAAAAGCATTAAAAAAGTTCGGTTTTTAAGGCAATTGTGGCAGGCCATACGGAAAAACTATAGCGAAGTTAGTTTTCGGAATACTTCTAAATTAACAAGCATTTCTTAAATGAGAAACTTACCTGTTTCGATTTTTAATTAATGAAGTCTAAGTATTGTACTTCAACTAATTAACAAAGTAGGTCAAAAAATTACTTTTGGGTCAGAAGTCAGCCTAGCCTTTTAGCGCGCTTAAACTTATTTCTCCATTTTCGTTCTCGTTGAAAACTAGAACGGCCTACCTTTTTGCTTGCTAACAAGTTACGTTGATATATTTCAAACGTTTGCTTTTATGTGGAAAATTCCTAATTTCATAGCAGACGACAGTAAGGCAACTAGAATTAATTACTTTGGTATTTTGTCCGAGCTTGAACACCTTTGATTGGATTTGCTAATTATCTATAACACCCTTAAGAACAAATACTTTGACATCAGGTCAAATTTTCGTCTAAAAAATTAATTCAGGTAAATAATTACAGTTAATAGAGGTTTTTATATCTTTTGAAGTAAGTTTTTTGACGTTCTTTACGGCCAAGGCTTAAGTTGTATAGACTAATGGCACCCCATGTTATTTCCCAAATAGAGCTTAATACAGTCGAAGGCAGAGGGCTGCCATTACCCTATTTTAGTTACTCTGTGTAATTATAGTGTCTTTCCTCTTTAAAGATTATTAAAAAGGCTGATTTCCAGCTCTCATTTGTTTTGGAATCCAGTGTATAGTCTGCTCAATTTTATGCTAGAAACATAGCCTGACCGGGTTAACCCTAGGTTTTTTAAATTTTTTATGCTGTATTTGCCGTAATAAATGGCATACCTATTCAAATTATTAACGTGTTGAAATAAAGATAGTGCTTCTCACCTTGTGAAAAGATCGAAAACTTCAAAATACTACTGGTAAGATGACAAAAATTTTAAAATGTTTTCCCTACGGCAGTTAAAAGAGTCGTGGTGTTTAGTTGTTTACCTTAGCACAGTTTAACTATTTGTTACCAAGAGTGGATTTTGTTAATTCATAAGTATAAGTAACAGTGGTGCTGATTAATCCAGAAGGACAGTGTCGTTATCTAATTTAATTAGTCAAATAATTTCCATGTTTACACCAGCGCAGATTTTTCCAACGTAACCACGTCAGCAACGGAGGGTTACGTTGTTCGCTATCTCCACAGTTCACATTGCCGTTTGTTTATTTGTCTAAATTGCTATGAATTGTTTAGGTATTTAATTTAATTACTGTTATTGAAGCCAAAGTTGCTAAACTATAGAATCACATCATTCATTAACAAATAGATGATCTTTATGTTACCGCAAATTTAGCCCGTGGTATGATAAAAATTGAACACATTGTGTTGGCAAGAATGAAAAACTCTTCTAAAATTTACAATTAAGGTGATTTGAAACTCATTTTATAAGCTAAGTCAACACTGCCAAAACTCAATCCTTCATTAATTTCAACGTAATTATGTATAATTAACGTGAATTTAAACATGAAATATACATATTTGGATGAGAACTCGAGTAACTTTGAAATAAAATACTCAATTAAGATTAAAACTGCACAAGCTGTTAGTATAGCCCCATGTTTTCTATCTCATACTTAGTTAATTTAAATTATCTTTTAAGTACATTAATAGGCGCGAAATTCGAAAGTTTAAGGTAAATAAGATTCAAAACCCAATAAAAATTGCAATTAAGGTTAAGTATATATTGAAAGTCATTTATAACCTAAATGTACACTGCCGAAACACAATCCTACGTTAATTTTAAATCAATTAAATACAATTAACGTGAAATTAAACCAAAAATATTCATTTTTTGGATTAAAAGCTCAAATAACTTTTAAATAAACTGTTTAATTAAGATTAAAACTACCCAAGCCGTTGATAAGTCCCAATGTTTTCTATTTCACACTTCAGTTAATTTCAACTATGTTTAAAGTACATTAATTGGCGCGAAATTCAAAAGTTTAGGGTAAAATAATGACTGTGGCAAAAATGTTAAACTGCACAAAACGTTCCAATTAGGGTAAAAAATTCCAATAAATTATACTTTTAAGCTTAATCGACTCTCCCGAACTGCGCTCAAATTAAGATTAAAACAACACAAGTTTTTCGCACAGCCACAGATGTTTCCTATTTCATTTTCGAATTAATTTAACTCATCATTAAAATACATCAAAAGCGCATACATATTTTAGAGTAATTACAATTAAAGTTAATATTTCATTGAAACTTGTATTATAAACTAAATCCACACTAGATAAACCGTTAAAATAAACTTAATCAAGTTTATTTATTTAAAGTGAAATTAACCCAAAACACGAATGTTTTTGGTAAATTCATGGATACCTTATAATTAAACTAACAAATTATAATTAAAACTACACTTATCTTTCACTCAGCCTCCATTTTCCTGTTTAATTCTTACACTTAAAAAATTTTCATTCAAAATCATTTTTCCCATATTGAAAAGAGAGCTATTGAAAGGCGCGAAATTTAAAAGTTTTTTGGGGGGGGGGGGGGTTGTCCAGTATGTGTGCCTTTTAAACAGGAGTATTGTTACAATTGTAACACTACAGACCTTGTATTTCTAATGGAACCGGCAATACCGCAACGCAGAGCCGAAAAACCAGGATGGTAATTGTTTGGACCTATCGGGTGAGGACATTGGAGCATCAAAAACATACCGCGGTGTCACTTGTTGAACCTTCATCACTTTAATTCCCATGACCTGCTCAATCTGGCAATCTTTGAAAACTCAACTTTGAGGTACTTCCGGTCCCTTTTGATATACACGGTCTTCAGTGTAGGAGCTAAGTAGTAGAATTACAGTAGTTAGTCTCGTTTCCTAGCAAAATGCCAATCTATTCCAACAAGGACAAATTGGACAGGATGTTTATTTTGGGTCGGAGTAACGTTCAACTAAAGGCAGTGCTTTATGCCGAACGTTTTCCACACCGACAATACCCGGTGCGAAGCACCTTTTCCGACATTGGCGAGCACCTTCGTGATTTCGGTAGTGCAAGATCGTGAACGTAGAAGAGACTGTATAGTCTGTAATGAGGATAGAGATTTTGACATCGTAGCACGTTTTGAAGCCGATTCATGCTAATAGTAGAGTGATGGAACAAGGAGTTGCACTACGCCATTGTACTTTTTGTGCCAGTTTACAAGGGCATCACTACCGGCATTATCATAACCCCCTACATCAAGCCTTAACGGACGAGGATTTCGTAAGACAGCAATACCATTAGTCTTACTATGCGTCATGAGTTTACTGCTTGCAAATGTATTATTTGCAAGACATGGACAGTCGTCTGGAAGGGTGCCTAAACCACAATGGTAGAAACGTCGAATATTTACGTTGAGGTGTTTACCAAACAGATAAGAGGTTGCAATTTGAGGCCCACGTTCTAAGACTAATCGTAGTACAGTGCTTTAAAATATTTTGTTGCATTCTCCAGTATTCTTTTTGTACCTTGTCACTCGTTGTCACTTGCATACAATAAAACATGAATTCTAAACATTTATTTACACCCTGTATAATTTAGTATGACATCACCCGTTGGCAGTATTGGGGGTTGTACATAAAGGAAGCTGTTGGTCTGATCTCGACAGTACGAAACAAATATTTTTCTTCCATATTTCAAATACCGTCATAAAGTGCAACATTGTATGCTTATCGAAATCAATGTTATTGGATATAAGTGAAATGTAATTAACGATACTTAAGTACTTCTTTAAGCAATTAGAAATAGATCAACCCCAAATGTATGACGGTAAAGCAAACATAACTATTCAAAATTGAATTACATTAAGACTGAAGTGACAGATATTATAAAAAACGTCGTGGTTTGGACCAAGGCCGAAAAAACAAACGATATGTGTGAGGTTTATCAATTGGCTGAAGTTTCAGATATTGCATTTTTTTTAGTTATTTTTATCCATTTAATCCTTAATTAATATTAAATTCAATCAACTGATTTTACTGTTAATCGATCTATTCCCTCTAAATTAATTGAAAAAATTACATATCTACGCTTTTTCAAGAACAATTACATTTTCCGAAAACATTTTATCATGAAATTACACCATTGCAAAACCCTTATTTACACTTTTCAAGTAATTATTTACCCCATTTAAAGTCCCTATTTACCCCATTTTAAGTCCCTATTTACCCCATTTTAAGTCTATATTTTCCCCATTTCAAGCCCTATTTACACCATTGCAAAACCCCTATTTACCCCATTTTAAGTCTATATTTTCCCCATTTCAAGCCCTATTTACACCATTGCAAAACCCCTATTAACACCGACGCAAAATCCCTATTTACACCATTGCAAAACCCCTATTTACACCATTGCAAAACCCCTATTTACCCCATTTTAAGTCTATATTTTCCCCATTTCAAGCCCTATTTACACCGTTGCAAAACCCCTATTTACACCATTGCAAAACCCTATTTACACCATTACAAAACCCCTATTTATACCATTGCAAAACCCCTATTTACACCATTACAAAACCCCTATTTATACCATTGCAAAACCCCTATTTACACCATTGCAAAACCCCTATTTACACCATTGCAAAACCCCTATTTTAACCATTGCAAAACCCCTATTTACACCATTGCAAAACCCCTAGTTATACCATTGCAAAACCCCTATTTATACCATTGCAAAACCCGTATTTACACCATTGCAAAACCTCTATTTACACCATTGCAAAACCTCTATTTACACCATTGCAAAACCCCTATTTACACCATTTCAAGTAATTATTTACCCCATTTAAAGTCTCTATTTACCCCATTTCTAGTCTATATTAACCCCATTTAAAGTCCCTATTTACACCATTGCAAAACCCTATTTACCCCATTTCAAGCCCTATTTCCCCCATTTCAAGCCCTATTTACACAGTTGCAAAACCCCTATTTACCTCATTTCAAGTCCTTATTTACCCCATTTCTAGTCTATATTTACCCCATTTAAAGTCCCTATTTACACCATTTCAAGCCCTATTTACACAGTTGCAAAAACCCTATTTACCTAATTTCAAGTCCTATTTACACAGTTGCAAAACCCCTATTTACCTCATTTCAAGTCCTTATTTCACTCCATTTCAAGCCTGTATTGACATCAATTAAAACCTCTAGTTACACCATTTTTCAAACCCCTATTTACACCATTTCAATTCCTATTTACTCCATTTCAAGGCCCTATTTACATCTTTTCAAACCTCTATTTGCACCATTGCAAACCCCTATTTACCCCATTTCAAGTCCTTATTGACTCCATATCACCCCATTTACTGGAATCATTATTGTCGTGTTCAGTGGGACTTCACTATCTTTCCTATTGTGTATATACACGTTGAAGGCTTTCCTATCATATCAAGCTCGATACATGATTTCAGTTATTGCTCATTCGAAAATATTTCATGGCATAATCATTGTTATTTTAATGCTACAGACCGAGACTAATATTAGTTCATAGGATAATAAATGCGGGCCATTTCGCAAAAAAATGCTCTATTTTTAGGTCCTTGAAAAATAACGCTTTATTTTTTAAGGTTTTGAAGAATAAGCATCTTCCTTTTCCAAAATATTGCTTGTTTTATAGATCAGGTTAGGGTTAGGAAAGGCATAGGTTAGTTTTGCTTATGTGTCTTTGAGGCCTACGGTTCCAAATTTTAAGCATTTGACCTCTTGATAGTAAGCGCATGCATATACTCATATCCCATAAATGCAAAAATTTAAATAATATCAATATCAAACTTATTATCGGTGTAAGCGTTTAAAAAAGAAATTTTTGCTTATGTCGTTTCTTATTGGCACTATATTACGTTAGAAAATTGATTTTGGGTACTCATTCTATGTTCAAACTTCACAATAACTTAAAAATAACAATTTGCGAATCGCTTTATCAAGGTACATTTCTCCGATTTGAAAACATTTCGTTTTGCTAAACTCTAAATTTTGCTTAATATTTAAAAAAACACAAGGAATCATTGCGCATTTTACCTAACCTTTCAATCTTCATTAGATAATCAGATTAACGCGGGTGTCTTCGTGTTCCCGAGAATTACTATATTTCCATAGGAACTTTTAATCGTAATATAACGAATCCATAATCCGCCAAATTGCGGGGTTTTTCAGCCGAATGGAAGACACTCTGTTAATTACCGTAGTTAAATCGGCCTAAATGGGGACTTGAAATGGAGTAAATAGGGGTTTGAAATGGCACGTTGAAATTTAGTAAATATGGCTTTGAAATGGAGTAAATAGGGGTTTGAAATGGAGTAAATAGGGGTTTGAAATGGCACGTTGAAATGGAGTAACTAGGGGTTTGAAATGGCACGTTGAAATGGAATAAATATGGCTTTGAAATGGAGTAAATATAGCCTTTAAATGGAGTAAATATGGCTTTGAAATGGAGTAAATAGGGCTTTGAAATGGAGTAAATATGGCTTTGAAATGGAGTAAATAGGGCTTTGAAATGGAGTAAATAGGGCTTTGAAATGGAGTAAATAGGGCTTTGAAATGGAGTAAATAGGGCTTTGAAATGGAGTAAATAGGGCCTTGAAATGGAGTAAATAGGGCCTTGAAATGGAGTAAATAGGGCCTTGAAATGGAGTAAATAGGGCCTTGAAATGGAGTAAATAGGGCCTTGAAATGGAGTAAATAGGGCCTTGAAATGGAGTAAATAGGGCCTTGAAATGGAGTAAATAGGTCTTTGAAATGCAGTAAATAGGGCTTTGAAATGGAGTAAATAGGGCTTTGAAATGGAGTAAATAAGGCTTTGAAATGGAGTAATAATGAGTTTGTTTTACACCTTAAATGTGGTGCTAACTATAGAAAAAATGTTTAACACCTTTTTCTTTTCATTTGGTATAGTTATGTGACACAAGTGGCGTAATTTTGCTTACGTTTAAGACCATTAATCTAAGTAGTAATATAAGAGCCCAACAGATTTCCCAAGAAAGATGTTAAAAAGCATTATAAATGGTTCATATATGCCTAATATTTCCTTAAAACTTGCAAATAATATTTGTAAATGGCGTGAATCTATATGTAAAAAATCTTCTCTATGCAACAGAGTTCGCGCCTTTCAAACGATTTCGCAAGTATTTAGTACACTGGTTTTCTTTGACCTATGGGCGGGTATAATGGTCTTTCGTGTTCATTTGTTGCCATCATTTTAAATGGCGGCCAAAAACTTAAAACCCTTCTTTATAGAATAATGTCCGCGTGAAAAATAATAAAAAATGTCCCGACGGGCTGACGGGCAACGCCATTTGCCCTCGCTCCTAGGGTGCTACAAAAATATCAGTCATCAGTAAAATCGAACCATTTTTTATATCATTTTGATGGAAGTTCTTATTACACGTGAGCGACCCCGCGGGTAACAGCTAATTTATCATAAAAATGGTACTGAATTACACCATAAATGGTGTCATTTTTGGCACCGAAAATAAACAGCATATATGGTGTAAGAATGCACCATTATTTTTTACAGTGTATGTAGGATCTACTGTTAATCGTATGTAGGATATACGGTTAATCTTATGTAGGATCTACGGTTAATCTTATGTAGGATCCACGGTTAATCTTATGTAGGATCCACGGTTAATCTTATGTAGGATCCACGGTTAATCTTATGTAGGATCTACGGTTAATCGTATGTAGGATCTACGGTTAATCTTATGTAGGATCTACGGTTAATCTTATGTAGGATCTACGGTTAATCTTATGTAGGATCTACGGTTAATCTTATGTAGGATCCACGGTTAATCTTATGTAGGATCCACGGGTAATCGAATACAGGATCTACGGGTAATCGAATGTAGGATCTACGGTTAATCCTATGGAATTTAAAGTAGTGTGGAACTATAGGATCTACGGCTGTTCCTACGAGATTTAACGTAGTGTGGAAATGTATCATCTGCCATAACATTCATAACATAAGTTTTTACACTCTTCTTTATCTATACATGTATAAGTAAGTGTCCTGACTGACAGATAATCAAGGTACAGCCCAGCTCATTAAGAAAGGATTTTACAATCTGCAGCCATCTTCAAAAATGGCGGACAAAAATGTGAAAAATCTTCTTTATAGAATAACTCCCACGGGCTTCTGATTTCACTTAAATTTAGTTTTCGGGTTCTCAATGTTCTTTACTCCTGCGAAGGGTGAAAGTTGCCAACAAGTTTTAAAATGGCGGCGCAAAAATAACAGAAAAGGTCCCGACCGGCTGACGGGCAACGCCGGGTGATTTTGGTAAAATTTAATAATAATTAATAATGTATTTATGTCATTTGTACTTCATGTAGTTTAAAAATAAGTTTTCTATCAGCAATAAACCAATTCGGAAATTACATACAGAGAAACCAGCACACAGCGGCGAGGCCGCCATCGGGGTTAACTGCATCAGTAGCCTCACGCCAAGAAGCACGGCCAGATGGGTCCACGAGCTCACACCACGCGGGAGGCTATAGCCAGCTCACACTGCTTTTAGCAGTACTTCTTGGCATGACGAGTTTACCTCGATGGCGGCCTCACCCCTTGAGTGCTGGCTAGAGATGTCAATAGGTAATTTACCGTCCATGAATTAATTTTACAATGGTAATTTACCGCGATAATTAATTACCTTGGTAAATTACCAACAATAATTAAAATTTTGCTGCTTTAATTACCACAAATTACCATCTCAATGGTTATTTTTGATTCCCCGAAATTTTCAAACGGTAAATTACCATTTTTAAAAATTACGATAATTTCACATCTCTAGTGCTGGCTTGTCCTATGGAATTTCCAAATTGGTCTATTTTGGTAGGGTTTGAAATGTTATCTTTCGGTTTATATTGTCAACCGAATTTATAATTATCAGTTTCAAACACAAGCTTCAAAATTAGTAAAAACTTAAGTCATATGAAAATACCCCAACCTCTTCCCAGGTTGGCTTTTGAATAACTTTAAAGCAATTTTACCATAGATAAGCACAAGGTCTTCACTGTCTTGACTGCTAAAAATTTAACATTGAATAACCTGATTTCTTTTGTATGTTTTCGACCAACTGAGAGGTCAAGGGAATGAAAACGCTGCCTCAACCTGAACCCCTAATGGCTAATGCCATAAGCGGATAATTCAATAAGTGGGACATCAGGGGAAAATCCTCAATGATTTTTTCGGTAATATCCTATTGGATAGAATCCCGTTGGATCGAATTCAAATTTCTAAAATTGTAGCCAAATTTAAAACAATTTATAGCCCAAAGAGCGATTTTCTACTGAATGGGAATATTTAAATGGAAGAGCTTTCGACTGAATGGGATGGGTTTACACATATAAAATCATAGCGTTTTCCTTGAGTTGCCGGGCTCCAGTAGCCCAATGGATAAAGTGATTTGGATGATCGAAGAAGTTAAGCAGCATCGAGCGCCGTCAGTACTTGGGAGGGAGATCTCTTAATGGTAAGGTTAGATTACGTTAGGTATGGTTAGGTTAGGGTTAGACAATTTCCAAAAATGGAAGTTATTTTCTGAAATTTATTGAAGAATGTTATTGGTGAACACATATTATTTGCTGCAGTATCAAGAAGTTTAATAAGAAAATCAATTTTATTTTTAGGTTAGGTTAGGTTAGGTTAGGTTAGGTTTGGTTAGGTTTGGTCAGGTCAGGTTAGGTTAGGTTTGGTCAGGTTAGGTTAGGTTAGGTTTGGTCAGGTTAGGTTAGGTTAGTTTAGGTTAGGTTAGGTTTGGTTAGGTTTGGTTAGGTTAGGTTAGGTTAGGTTAGGTTTGGTTAGGTTAGGTTAGGTCAGGTCAGGTTAGGTCAGGTCAGGTCAGGTTAGGTTTGGTTTGGTTTGGTTAGGTTTGGTTAGGTTTGGTTTGGTTTGGTTTGGTTTGGTTTGGTTAGGTTAGGTTAGGTTTGGTTAGGTTTGGTTAGGTTAGGTTTGGTTAGGTTAGGTTAGGTTAGTAATATTTTATAAATCATTTAACAATGTTACGCCTTTTCCAAAATATTGAAATTTAGCTTCATTGACTTCTCAAATAATATGCCTTTTCCAAAACATTACTGTTATGTTAGGTTAGGTTTGGTTTGGTTAGGTTAGGTTAGGTTAGTAATATTTTATAATTCATTTAACAATGTTACGCCTTTTCCAAAATATTGATGTTTAGCTTCATTGGCTTCTCAAATAATATGCCTTTTCCAAAACATTACTTCTATGTTAGGTTAGGTTTGGTTAAATTAGGTTAGTAATAATTTATAAATCATTTAACAATGTTACGCCTTTTCCAAAATATTGAAATTTAGCTTCATTGACTTCTCCAAAAATATGCCTTTTCCAAAACATTACTGTTATATTAGGTTACGTTTGGTTTAGTATTTTCTGCAATAACAAGAAGTTTAATAGGAAAATCAATAGAAAAATAGGATTGAAAGGAAAATTCATGATTGGAAAACCGCCCAAATTGCGGTATTCGGTCTAATGGGATTCGGTCGAACGAGACATTCTATCCAATGGGATTCGACCCAATGGTAGACAATCATTTTTTCAGAGCGATTTGGCAATCGCGATATCCGAAAACGGAATTACGTCATTTCAGAACCGGAATATTTAAAAGCCTTATGCGCGTAACGTGCCTATAGCTGTTAAAAGACAGTAGATAGCACCCCCGCCCGCCGAGAGTACCTACTAACAACATGCTTTAGACCAAGGCCTAGGGAACATTTTTTTTTGGATCCGGGGAGTCCGATGTATACTTGACTAAGGTAGATAGTCCTAGATCAGTTCGTTTCTGTGTTGTCCGTCTTAAAACAGACATTCATTACGAATGTTTTACGGATATAGTTTGTTGTGTCCCACTTATTTTTATTATTATCCACTTATGCTAATGCCCTTTTGTTGGCTGAGCGCCATACACGCGCATTTACACCTACGCTAGTGGTTAATCGAGACACTTTTGCAAAATGTCAATTATGTAACTAATTAAGCGAATAAATTAATTTAATTAGTGACTTAATTAGTTAAATAATTGACATTTTCCAACACTGTCACGATTAGCCACTAGCGTAGGTGTAAATGCGCGTGTATGCAACATTTTATGCAATTTGAACGACGGAAAGACAAGATATATTGGAATTAGTAACTTTAAATTTAATGTCATTTAACTTAATGTTATTTCAAAAGTAAAAGTTTTTCACAATTTTGTTGTAATCTTTGAAATGTTGTCTTTCGGTTTGTAAAGTCTTGAAATTTTTTAAATGAAATACTTGCTTGGAAATGAGCAGAAACTAAAGGCATATGAACAACCCTTCCCCCCTTCCCAAGTTGGCTATAGCTCGACCTTAACTCGGAATTTGGCGGGAAAACTTTCATTGGATTGGTTGCTAGTTTCATAACGCCCCCGATCTTATCGCTCCTGTCACTTCCCGTGTGTAAAAGAACTCTGTATATGGTGCCAGCTTTGGCTTATAAAATTTACCTTAAAGCAGGGAACTGAATATAATAGCTACAGGGCCCAGCTAGGTTTTATTTACTTTCAAAAATGCGAAAAACCCTATTACAATGAACTGATTGACAGCTATAATAGCTGTGAATCCCATGTGCTAAAATACATAAATGAGTAGTAGTGGCCCTACATTATATTACCATATATAGTCTAATACAGCTAATGGCAGAGTTGTCATTAGTCTATGGAAAAAATTCTTTCTTTTTGGAATTTTAGGAGCTGCCATAGAAAATAAGTTCTGGTTCTATCCATTTACCAAGCATTTCCAAACTAAAATGTATATCAAGTTAACCGATTCCATAGACCATTTCTGGAATGCCATAGGGAAAGTAAACAGCACAGGGGCCGGGCCGCCATATTAGGCTAGTTCCCAAGCGCTAAGAAGCACCGCAAGCGGCAGTGTGAGTAGACTAGCCTCCCGCGTGTAACGAACGCTAGCTTTATGAGGCGTTGCCTCTGGCGCTAGGGAACTCTCCTAATATGGCGGCTCTTCCCTGTGCGTTAGTTTCTCGACATGTAATTAATGGATTGGTCTATTTCACGTTAGTTTTTTGCTAGGCCTGTGCGAGTACTCGATCTAGTCTCGAGTCAAGTATGGAATTTTTAGTAGAGAAAACTTAGCTTAATAATTTATCAGGATTCGACTGGGACTTGACATAATTTATCAGGATTCGACTGGGACTTGACATAATTTATCAGGATTCGACTGGGACTTGACATAATTTATCAGGATTCGACTGGGACTTGACATAATTTATCAGGATTCGACTGGGACTTGACAACACTTATCAGGACTCGACTCTGGGACTTGAAACCTAGTTCTGAAGCTGATTTAATTACTCGAGGACTCGATACCAATTAAAATACTCGACTCTCGAGTCGAGACTCGATAAGAGCTGTTTTTTGGAATCGAGACTCGACTCGAACCTCAAAAAACTGGAATCGCACAGCACAGGCCTAGTTTTTTCCCGATCCATATTCGTGACGTTAGTTATGGAAAACCATCCATTCCTACGGTTTTCCATGGTTTCCACGGTAAATGAAAATTTACCGTTCCCACGCAGCTAATTCCTAACATAATTTACACCGCCATATTGGTGGGTAGAATTCAAGACGAAAGCTGAGTCACCAATATGGCTGCCAAAACGGTGGTAATTCTTAGGATGGTTTGACGTAGTACTTGCTCAACTGAAACCTCTCTATTATTTCCTTTCCGTTCCTACGTCATAATTGGTTCTCACGAGCTAATACACGTTCTAAAACCAAAAGTTTATGCTCGCTTTTAATTTAAAGTTTCAAAACTAGGCTTAGCAACGATTGTGCCTTTTTTAGAGCCTTAATTTAGGCCTCATTAGTTCTTATAATGATTGATCCGATCATTATTTTTCCGCTACTATACGTCAGGAAGCTTAAAATTAACTTCCGGTAGTTTAAGATTTAGATATTTTTGTGATGGATGGGACCAAACTTCTTTTTCGATATATACATCCAAGGTTCTATTAGGCATATTTTCGATACTTTTGAAAATCCCTCTATTTAGGTATAATGGAAATGTTTAATATCAGGCTTAAATTTTACGATTTAAATGTGACTGGCCCTTGAAAAATACTGCATTCTAAATCGGAACGTTGCGTTACACATTTCATTAATTGCGTAGCTTAGAGAATTTTTGAATAAATTGTAATACTAGTTATGGAAACCATATTTTCTCGAAAGTTAGTTTTTATCATAAGGTTATTGTGTTCCTTAATTTCAGTACGAACTCTCATCATCTCTTTAGGGTGGTAATTCTCATGTTTCCGGGACGTATTATAAATTATTTTAAAGTATCTAAACATGTTACATAATTTCAGAAATTCGCCGAAAAATGTAGTCAGCTTTGCGTTTCAAAATAGTTAAAATGCATTTCCTAAATTTAGTTATGCATAGTTTGTACAATTCATGTTTGGTGAGAAAATGTATTGTAGATTGTTATAGATTTATACCACCATAATCGAAAGTCGTTTCGCTATAAGGTTATAGTTCAATTTAGGCCTATATGATGTTTATGGTGCTATGGATTACCTTAACATTTTGACAACTAAAGATTTCCACCATGGAAATGGATCAAAACGTTCCTATAAGTGTAAAGGAAGCCTCCTTTTATCGTTTTCCACATCGAATAGATCAATAGACCTAACCTTACTAATTAAATCAACCGGATACTTATTAGCTTAAAAATAAGAGCCATAATTAATTTACTTTATTATTTCCAGTTATCTAACATACTCAATTTTAGCCAAAGCAATTTATTGATACGCAATTAAGAATTTTACTTAATATTTTTCTGAAACTAATGTTCTTTATTTAATTTTAATTAATTACATAACCGTTAATTAGCTATTATGCATTTTAACATTATCCTTTAATGCATTTTTAACTTTCTCATTTTATGCATTTTTAACTTTCTCCTTTTCCCCATCTAGTAGAATCAGCCAATAACGTTGTCGCAGATTAATTGTCTTAGAGTGTAACCAAATAACTCCGTCGTAAACAAACAAAAATCATAAACTTTAATCCAAAAAATTAATAAACTATTTCCGTACACGTCTTCCTTCTTAGAATTTCACGATAGAACCATACCCCCCATCTCTCTCTCTCTCTTGGGGTTTTCAATAACCCCTTCCCTTGTTGACCCCCTAAACGCGTTTACTTTTCGTGGTGCAATACCTTGCCTCTTTTACACTGAATAAGTATGGAATTTCCATCACCGCTCGATCGACCAGGTTACAATAGACAAGGTATACAACGTTTCTAGAGGGAGAGGAAGTTACACGTGTACTGGTATACATTAAATATCAAAACATTTTACAAAAAATCCCCATTCCAATCTACGTCAAACGTGTCATCCTTTTTCCCGCCAAAAGCGCGAAATTCCCAACCTGTAAGCTTTGTCATCGACTATCCGCTTGACCGTGTCTTTGCCTCATGAGTGTTAGGGCTAGAAAAAAAATTCTAAATGCAGATAACTGGAGCCGCAGGTAAAGTTCGGACGGTGTTTCAGTATCGTACTCAAAGGTCGTGGGAGCGGAGCGACTGTGTTAGGCAAAGCCTCAATTCATGTTGTGATTTTATCATCATATTTCATAGGAAGGACATTCAAGTGCTAATCTAAAGTAAGTTTTCATTTAATATTTGTTTCGCTTGCTTTTAATTTTGGCCAACCCGTAAATTGCTGTTATTTTTAAGTTGTATTAAGAATGTTGATGAAATTACCAATAAGTAAGCCCAGGCTACATTATTTCGCTTGAGGTTTGTCTTTCTCTCAAATCTATAAACTGTCATATGACAAATATTTCATATCTCATGACTCTCATTTGTTAGCTTCCTTATAAATCTCACTGAAACTGATCAATGTATTTAATTTTTTTTATTTGTACTTTTGTAAAATTATGGGTGTTAATAATAATTTAGTTGTAAATTTTGTATAGATAGTTTCCACTAAAGGGGCTTGAGAAAATTCCACCCCCTACTCTCAGCTTCCAATTCAGTGCAGTGTTGTCAGGCCCTCTGTGAGCCAAATTGGTCAAGTACCTAGTGGATCTGAACTGCTAGCCTTTTTATGTGCAATTTCTTGACTCACCAAAGGCCTGACTCAACACTGGGGAACTGCAAAAGAAAAAACTAGAGTTGTAAGTCGGAAAATTTTCCGGAAAATGACCGAGCTATATTTTTCCGGAAAATTTTCCGTATTTTTCCGCTACCGGTTTCTGAATTAAAAAGTTAAAACTTGAAAGTTTCTCAATTGGCTCTCTTTTCAAAACATTCATTTTTTGGTTTTCGGTGAATTTGGAGGGGTAAAAGTTGTCCAAGGTCACAGAGTCTAGTGACCTCTATTCTCTATAGCAAAAGCTCACTCATTGGCTATCGCTTGCATGCATAGGGTTACTGTTTGCTCTTATGACGGTAGGTGTTAGAGAGTCAGAGACCTAACCGTTAAGAGACTCAAGTTTAACTAAAGTGAAACTAAAAGTTATCAGGCATAAAGTATAGTGATCGTCTGCGTCATTGTAAGGGAAACGAGGTGTTATATTGTTAGTGAATCAGAAGCATTAATTCATTTGTTTAAACATAGAGAAAGGCAAACTAAGTTCTCAATTTGACTGGTCCGAAGAGAAGAGAATAATTCAAATGCATGCAACAAACATGTAGTTTTCTTTATAAATTAAAATTAAATCTTTAAAAGTTTGATAAATTAATTCAAAGCTCACTTAATTGCTAGTTTTATATTTTTCCGGAAAATTTACAACCCTAGAAAAACCTTTAGTGGTAACTACGTATTAGCCTATAGAGTCAAAAATTTCAGCAAACTTTTTAAAGTGCGTGACAAAATTTTGATTTCAAATTTGCTGTTTATATATAGAGTAATGTCAGTTCTACGTATGCAAACGTCATACTCTTCTATCGCTTAGCTCTGTGTCATCCCCCTACCTAGCTCGTACAGTATCCCCTCTTAAAAAAAGCGCGCCTAGAGGGAGGGATACACAGTCTACTCCCCTCTCTAACGACAATAGTCTATTGAAGTTTATATTAGCCCTTCTAAGAGTGTAAAAGGGTATAGGATAAGTTAAATTGCCAAACCTGACGACTGCCGATATGGTCGCCAGAATCGAGGTAAGGAATAAGAGGGTCTGGTGTGAGGGTGATTACCGAAATGGCGGCCTCGACTTGGTGTGTATATTCGGAATTGGTCAATTCCATAAGATTCTAGGAATATTAAATTTCAATCAACAAGAATTTACTTTTTGTTAAGAAAATTAGTCACTTAAATGCCTGGAATATTCTAGATTTCATTAATATCTTCGAGAAAGATTTTTTTCCCTGTCCCCTGTAGAGGAAAGCCCGCGTGATGGAATTACAATTCATTTAGAAGCGTGTTGGAAAGTGTACTTCTAAGAAAAATTAGTGTGTGATTATCTGAAAACGCGAGAGAGAACCTGAGAGCGTTCGGACAAAGAGAAGGCAGTGACCAACCCCCTTGGGCTTCGACCCGGGTTCGATATAAAAGGAAGAGTGCAAGCCCGGGAACCCCCTCTTTGATCAAAAGGAACGGCTCTCGCGTTCTCTCCTCGTAAGTCGGTGACTCAGAGTGTGAATAGGCCTTTACATAAAATATTCATGTTGTCGGGGGTAAAAGCAGGTACGAAGGGGGTTCTTCCCTCCCGCGGAAAGAATATTTTACCGGGGGAAAAAGCAGAGATGAAGTTAGTTCCTACCCTCCCGCCAAGGAATTTATAGAAAGACCTATTTGGTTTTGTAGCGAAAGGAGTTAAGTCTAGCGTTCTCCTCATTATACCAGTGAGCACTAATACAATGGAGAGTCGGAGAGACCAAATTCTCCGTCAGCCCTCCCTTTCAAAAACCTTACCCGTGCTTTGGCTTTCTTAGACACATGCGCAATCGGCGCAACGGAGGGGAATCAATCGGAGACGTTTGTTACGTTATTACGCCTATAAGCATAGGCGTAATAACGTAACTGTCGTATCCATAAAAAGCTCTACTGCCGCTTTATTAAAAAACCCGACTTATCTACTATTTAGTTTTTTAGTCTAATTTACATTGTAAAAATACCTGGTATTCTTTTTGTACATCATGCATTCACGGGTTAAACTTCTATTGTAAAGATCTTAAAATGACTAGCTGTTATTCAGTAAATAAAGTATATTTAGCTTAAATCTCACTCGCAGTTACTTACATTCAACTACACAACAATGGCGACGGAGGCGAGATAGAGATTCTACTACATTAGCTATTCATACGTCACTACCTTTGCGTCACCGTTACTGCTATTGCTGCTATCGACATCATTACAGCCATGGCGTTACCCGCCAATACGTCTACTTCTACCAGAGGAATCATTACGGGACATTTCGAGCCATACGACAACATCGAACCATGGTGCCATTACGCTGAACGAATAGACCTCTACCTTAAGGCAAACGATATCACCAATGCAGACAAAAAGGTAGCAATTTTCCTGACACTACTCGGATCACATACTTACGCCCTGCTACGAAGCCTCGTGAGTCCGGCAAAACCTGCTGACAAGACATACGATGAACTGGTACTCCTGCTTACGACTCATTTCAACCCACCACCACCGGAAATTACCGAACGCATCCGATTTTCGAAGAGAGACCGCGCCCCTGGCGAATCGGTTTCCGCGTACATAGCGCACCTGCGTAAACTAGCTGAACATTGCAAGTTTGGAGCCAATCTAGAGACGATGCTCAAGGACCGCCTGGTGGCGGGAATACAAAATCAAGCCGTCCAAGCCCGATTCATTACCGAGCCACCACAGGACTTGAATCTACAAAGAACCATCGACAAAGCCCTGAATATGGAGTCCGCAGCAAGGCACCTGAACGACATAAAGTACCTCAGGAGTCAAGGGTTCGGATGAACTTCACCGGTTGTCTACCAAAAGCGACAATAACCATTCCCGACGTTCGCTGAAGCCCACAAAACACAAACTTGCCCGTCTACCTCCAAACCTATGCTACAGATGTGGAGACGTAAACCACAAGGCGAACACCTGCAAATACTCAACGGCCGTTTGCAAGTATTGCAAGAAGACGGGACACCTGGAAAAAGTTTGCTTATCTGCCAAGAACGATGGTCAAGGTCCAGCCAATACTACGCGTCGTACAAAGAACAAGACTCGTAACAAACGTCTCCGATGTTTTTTATAGGCTATAAGTAGTTAAAACAAGCTGGTCCAGCAACCAGAACATTTTTGCACACCCAATCAATTTATAGGACATTGGTCCAGTCAGGCAGTGACCCCTATAAGTGTCTCAAAGTTATCTTATTTCCCTCCCTGCTAAAAAGAAAACCGACATAATAGGCCGGGTTCATTCAACTTTGGAAAACAAATTTCCCTGAGATTTCCAGGTTTTTCCCTTATATTCTTCCCTGAGTTTCCCAGATTTTTCCCGTATATAGAGTATCCTATGGACCACATGTTAACGAAGGAGGAAGGCTAAATAGGACAATTGCATAATAAAAGGGCATCCCCGTATCTCTAATATAATCAGAGTTATGAGCCTCCAAAGTATACTGAAATGTTAATCCTATGGAGGGAATATTCACGAACATTTTGCTTAATTACTCGGCCCCTGTTTGACGAAATCCCAAGTTTTTAGCATCGTTGGATGGGGGGGCAAATAAGATTATAACATACTCGAAGGACATCCCCTTATCTCTAGTAGAACCAGAGCTATGAGCCTCCAAAGATTAGTGAAATATTATTCCAATGGAGGGTATGTTCATGTCATGAACATTTTACTTAATTATTCGGCCTCTGTTTGACGTAAAGTTCCCTGATTTTCCTGAATTTTACTAAAAATTCTAAATTTCCCTGAGGTTTTTGTCAACTATTTATTTCCCTGATTTTTCCAGGTTTGTATGAACCCTGATAACTCACAGCAAGACTAGGTTGAAAAGGGGCGAAAATAAGTCAAATACTTTCAGCCTCCAGGAAATTCGCGAGAGCGGAAATAAGCAAAACACATCAAAAGTATCCAGGGGTGGCGTAGCGGTTAGCGCTTTCGCCTCGCAGCAAGAGGATCCCGGGTTCGATCTCGAACTGTGGCACCTGGTGAAAATCTGGGAACAAATCCTTCTGCGTAGCGTCTGCATACGATTGACAAGTGGGGATTCTGACAATCTTTTCACCCACATAGTGGGGACCCGACTTACATGTGGGGACATTTTAAAGTCCTCACATGTAAGTAATTAGATAAATGATATAATTAAACTAATTAGAGCCCAAATTAATTTTTTTGAAAAAGTCCCCACTTGTAAGGTACTTGGGTTTTTCACATTACAAGTGGGGACCATGGAAATTAACACATATCCGAGAGATGTCGCCAGAGGTTTTCACACACCCGGGTACCCAGTTGTACGAAATGAGGACCATATGGTCTCTTCGGCGTACATGTGGGGGCTCAAAAATGGGTTTTCATTACAATAAGCACAGATAGATGTCGCTACTTTAGAAATAGAAAATATACATTATTCAGATATAACAATAAAAAACTTGTATCTCACAGACCGAACGGTGATTTTTTCATAATTTAATTACACTTGACGTACGAAAACTACTTTTCCTAATTCTTTAGGCGTCATTAAATTAACTTCGTTTAAAACATTAAGTCGATTAAAAAAACTGCATGTCCCCAGATGTACATTAAAAAGACGGCCAAGTTCCCCACATTTTAAAATGGGACCAACGTTACATATAATGTAAATTTCATCATAATTATCAATATTTTAATTAAAAAAAGTGAATTAAAATGAATTTTGAAAACATATATTTTAAGGACCCCACTTCTCCGTTGAAATGACAGCGAAGGTCCCCACTTGTAAAATTTTCGAGTTTAAAAAAATATCTTCAAATACTTGAAGGAAACATAAAGATCCTATTTCGTAAATTTCATCATAATAATCAGTATTTTAATTACAAAAGTATAATATACATGTAATTAGAAAATGTGTGTATAAAAGACCCCACTTGTCTGTTGAAATGACAGCGAAGGTCCCCACTTGTAAATTTATCAAGTGTGAAAAATTATCTTCAAATACTTGACACTAATTCAAAATCTAAAAATTTATACACAAATGTCCCCAGATATAAGGTTGGAAGACGGTTTAGGTCCCCACTTGTAAACCTGAAATTAGCTCAAAACTTAAGTGTTAAGCTAGAAATAGGACTGATTACTTAAATTTCATTCTGATAATCAATATTTAAACTATAAAATTAAAATATACATGAAATTAGAAAATGTGTGTTTAAAAGACCCCACTTGTCTGTTGAAATGACTGTGAAGGTCCCCACTTGTAAATTTATCGAGTGTGAAAAATGAAATTGAAATACTTGATGGAACCATATAGGCTTTGACAATAATTCAAAATCTAATAATTTATACTCAAATGTCCCCAGATATAAGGTAGGAAGACGGCTAAGGTCCCCAAATGTAAACCTGAAATTAGCTCAACACTTAAGTGTTAAGCTAGAAATAGGTCAAATACCAAAATTTCATTATAATAATCAATATTTTAACTATGAAATTATAATATACATGAAATTAGAAAAAGTGTGTTTAATAGACCCCACTCGTCTGTTGATATACCTAAAACAATCTTATAGGTTTGACACAAATTCAAAATCGAAGTGTTTGTTAAGAATTCTCCTCAAATATATGGGGAGGAATTCATAGATTTCATCTGCTTGGAATCATTAACAGCCGTGTTCTGGGTCTTTCTGCGTCAATTAATGGGGGCAGGTGTAGAATTCGTCACTCGTGACGTCATGTATAATGTATATTGACATTAACCTGATATTGACATGGCTAGAATCCTACTCTGAGATTCCCTATTAGCACCGAACCCTAATGTAAACAAATTCACTTTTCGTGTGCTGAACGAGTAAACCTTGGGTTGTATATACTTTTTAAGTTTTAATTTATGGAGTTTAAGTTGAGGTTCGTCTTAAGTCAATGCCTAACTTTCTCTTTAAGCTCGATTTTCACCATTCTTAATATTTTTATTTTTTGGTTTTAATGGCTAAACATTTGTTGATAACAGAAGAAGTTTTTTGTGTAAGAGTATGAGTTATTAAGTCTTTGCGAGAGGAGGATTCCCTCTAGCGACCAAATGTTATACTTCCCCTATAAAAAAATTTTTTCTAAAAAATAACCTAGAGTAGAGTAGTATATTAACATGAACGAAATTAAGTTCAACAGACTGAATGACGAGCCGCGGCCCGAAACGTCTCTAAGAAATTTTAAATGTTTTAATAAAATCTGTTGGATATCTCCGTAAACGAAAGTTTTTAATTCTTTTATTTATTTTGTTGTTTGATAGATTAGATTCATTTTTCCTGTGGCTTTATTGATTTGAATGGCGAGGAAGGTTTTTTGTAAATAAATTTTTAAACCGTTTGATGGCAACTTATTATGATTATTCGATATATACTCTGTTCCAGCATTGGTTTTCAGCATTAGCCAAACTAGGTCTCTATGTAACGACGAACAAATATTTTTTTCAGTTTAGATAGTTTTCACACATGGAGAATTCATACCATTTACACCAGGAGACCGGGCTATCTGGCGGACAAAAACCCGTCTGCTTTTGTCCTCCAGATAGCCCGTCTTCCTTGTGTAAATGGTATGAATCCTCCATGTGTGAAAACTATCTATACAGAATATCGCGTTTTAAAATCCTAATATCAGTATTGCTTTCTTCTGTTGGCTGTACGCAAAAACCTACCTCACATAGAGACTTAGCATTGCGCGTTCTGACAACCGAAGCTAGAACAGTGTATATATCGCATCAGCTGCCGTCGGAGAGAAGGAGTAGAGCGAGGGGTCGGACGTTTTGGATAAAATGTACAGGATTTTGAAATACAATTTGATTTCTTCGGGTATCGTTTGATTTAGTCGGATTATGATTCATTTCAAGATTCGATAAAATCCCACGGATTTTGCTAGATTTTCCCCGTGATTTCCACGGATTTTGAGATATTTCCTGTGATTTCCATGGATTCTGAGACTTTTTCTTGGATTTCGTGAATTTTGTAATGGACTTCGCGAAATCTTTACTGATTTTGTGATTTATTTACTAATTTTTTCATTCTGTTATTTCGTTACCGATTTTGTGATTTCGTTATTTCGTTACTGATTTTGTGATTTCGTTATTTCGTTACTGATTTCGGTTTTCTTGTGAGATTTCGAAATCAGCGAAATAAGTTTGAATTGTTGCCGGATTTGTGATTTTGTTATTGTTTTCGGATTTCTTAAGTTGGATTTCGTGAATGGCCGACCCCTCGGAGTCGACTATCCTATAGCGGGAAAACAATTTTTCTCACGCGTTTATGATTTCCCAACAAAACGAGAGGAGAGAGTCTTGTCTGGTTGTCATCCATTATGACAGTGCAGAGAATGTAGGGGAGAATTATGCACCTTCTGTTTTGTTCTGCCAACTACTGTAGGTTCTTTACATGTACATGAAGGAAACAGATGGAAATCGGGTTTGGGGTAGGAGGGGTGTTCAAAGACTGGTAAAAAAGGAGATAGAAGTAGATTACCGTGGCGCGAAAACTTTATTTTTGAATTTCGGCTTTAATTTCCAGAAATCTTATGGTTGAAATGTATTTATTATTATCTGGGAGAGTTTCTAATTGTGTTTGATAAGGCTAAATATGTTTAAAATTATATTAACGGCTTGTTGAAAATAAAATTTAACATAGAGTCGTAGCTTTAAGTTCATTTACTTCTGACGAGAAAATCTACGTGATGAATTGTAGGCAGATTTATATATAATGATAATTCATGAAAGGGATAAAATTGTTCCGATAACAGAGACAGATAGCATCACTTGACGTGGGGCCTTTGGGACTTGGGCTTAATTTATTTTTAAAAGTGGTTAAGCAAATTTCCTCCTCGGTTCTCTTTGGTACGTTTTGGGTTTCTCAACCGAAGGTTTACGAATAATTAAACACGTGAACGTGGTCATGTGGTACACTGCAGGCTTGTGTTACATGATTTTAGAGTCGCGTACAAGCAAAGTGTCTCTCTGTTGAAAAGAAGAATTAATTGTTGCAACTAATTGGAAGATTTATGGGTTTAATATGTAATGTTAATTTTGGACTAATTACACAAATTTAACATAATCCTGATTAAATAAAGGGTCGTTTAAATGAAAACTGGTTCCAAGCTTAATTTGAATTACCGCAGACATTTGTGAGATATCAAGGTTAGATTTATTACTTTAGGATCGCGAATCATTCTCAAATGAGAAAACCATAAGGATGCCAGCTAATCCACCTTATTCCCTATCGTCGGAAGTTGGGGCTATCTCGGGATTCGTAGAGAGGATTAACGGGAAGAAAATCAAGAAATTCGTCTGTCGTATGCTACAGTAGCAGCCGACAGATGAATTTCTTCCCGTTCCTCTCCTCCACGAATCCCGAGATAAGACTATGTTCTGGCGATAGGGAATAAGGTGGATCATAAGTTAAGAAGATATGTTCCATAAGTATGAAACTTATCCCCAGTAGCATTTACTTTCGGTTTTGTAGCCGGTTTATTGTCGATACAGGTGGTTAGTTGTCCGAATCGGTCAATTGTCGGTAAAAGTCTTTAAACCAACTAAAGTCGGATATTCGACTCAAAACACGACGTGGAATCGCCAGCGACAAAAACCAGTCGGGCCGATAACAAATGTGATCCATCGGCCCGACAGAGTTATCGGACTGTCGGTCCATAATACTTCATGTCCAAGCCGTTGAGTATTCAATGAGCACTCGGATAAGAACAAAGCGGCCTTCAAGCCGACTCAAAACTAACTTGTTGACAGAAAGGCGAATTATCGGATTGGCGTAACTAAACCGATCGAAAACTAACCAGTCGAGCAGAAGTTCAAAATGGAGAAGCGCGTCACTAAACCGACTATATATATTTGCTACTTGGTATTTAAGTGGCGCGTCACTACCCCGACTTCAAACAAAGTAGGCAATAGTTTGTCCGGATTTTGGTCAAACGTCATACTACCGACTTGAAACTGAGTTGGCAATAATGATAAGGCTTTTTGGGCAAACGTCATTTCACCGACTTGAAACTGAGAATACAATTTAAACACCTAAGTGTTTTTAATTGCTTTTCAGTAATTAGACTGGAAATCGAGAAAATAATCTAGAAATTTGGAATAGCCTATATATATAAAAAAATATCCCGCTCATCGCCTTTAGTCGGATTTGAGTCTAATATCCTACTTAAGGTGGTTTGAAGACCTTTACCGACAGTTAACCGATTCCGACAACTAACTGTCATTACCGACAATAAACAGACTACTAAACGGATAGGAGATGCTAATGGGGATCGCTTTGGGGTCTAAAAAACGTAAGTGTCTGGACTATTGGAAATAAATACAGATGTGTATATTAGCTGAAAATTGATTTAAATTAGTTAAAAGCTATTTAAATGTTAGAAATAATAGTAATTAATATTAATATTAATATTCACATATTTAATAATTCAACACTATAATGGTTTTAAATATAATGAAAAAAATCGACAATAAAGTTTATTTTCAAGTCGTGTCTCTCAAAGATGACTTTTTACATCTTAGAATGTCACGGAGAGGTATTACACTTGATGTATCCGTATGGGTGTGTCTGACACCACGTCCGCAGTTGGCAATCGGAGCAAACGTATTCCCAATACCCAGACCGCGATGTACGCGGCGATCGGCTAGGGCTACGAGAAAAATCTAGCCTCTCAATTGCGGCTTTTCTTATCATTTACTGTGAATCAATCGCCTTATATACCCTAAATTTACAAAAATTCTGAAAAAGGTGTTCGCTTGAAGTCAAACGTAAACAATAGCCATGTTTAAAATGATTTTTGGAATAATGTTTCTTAAAACGACTAAACTAGAATTAAGCTAATTTAATGTTGATTAAAATAATCAATATCAATTATATTTATTTAAGTTTTTAAGAAAAACCTCTTAATTGGGTCTCGACTAGGAGAGGCTATTTTTTTTATGAGAGGGTTTCAATGCGAGTGGGTCAGTGGACCTCGGCAAGGATGTGATTATACTGGTTTCAGTACGTGTGTAAACAGGGGAAGGAAATGAGGTTTACTTGGGAGGTGACGGACGGGGTGTGGGGGTCAAGTCACCTCCGGCGGACACGGGGCAATCGGCACCTATAGGGTAGGATCGCCGACATGTGTCTTATTCCCTCAAACTTTGCCGCCCAGAAGCTTGGCTTACAGGAGTGCGCCACACTCCCGGCTAGAGAGGTTATTTTGGTTTTCAACTTGTTTATACCCACACCAGAAGGGAGCGAGAAAGCGTCAGAGCAGGGATGGCAGATTGGGCGGGATTGCGGCCAATTGGACTTCTCCTATAAAATGTTTTTGGGCTGGGTATTGTAAATCTTAGTCGGTATCTCGTGTACTTTTGGATCGGCGGTTTTTTTGGGCTTCTTTACAGTTTTATTTCGGCGGGCTGAAAATTTTCGATCTCGAAGAATCATAGCCAAGGCCCAGAAGAGATATTATTAGGGGAAACACGTTGACTCTCGTCAGAGTTCTTAGTCTTTCTTTATCCGCCATGCTGTTTTCAACTTCCAAGCAACGTCAATCTAGATTAGTTTAATTGTACAGCGAAATTTTTCGAGAAAGCGACGCCATTATTAGATTTCGGAAAGTTTCTTTGGGATTGAAGCTTAGAACTGGATCTTACCTTGCTACACTCCAAGGTTAGTACCTGAGCTTTTATTAATATATTAATGTTAAATTAATGTGATGCAATGTACATTTCCCTTTTTTGAATAAGAAAGTTTAAAAGCTGTAGTAAAAATTAGACAGATTTTTAAATTAAAAAATAGATTAGGCCTAATTATATTAACTTTTTCGTCGACTGATTAAATGTTGATTATAATGTTTCAACCTAAACAGCTGGGGTGTAGAGCATGGGGACAATTTTCAAACATTGGAAAATTGTTATTACACAATTTTATCAATTATTGTCTACAATTGTTCTATGTACTAAACCGATTTTTTACAGGTATAAATGTACCCAGCTGTACCATTTTAAATCGTAGACTTTTTGCGATGGCTACCCATTTAACAAGTGCACCACTCAAAGTAAGCTACCAATTATCTTTCAAAAACGAACATAGAAAATTGTCACTAAAGGGGATAGAGAAAATTATTCCCCTTTTATTTTAACTAAAGTGCAGTGTTGTCAGGTCCTCACTGGGGTAGTTTTAAATACTAACATGAACTGCTAGCCTTTCTTTCTGTAGTCTGTTGCCTCACCTGGCAGCACTGGGGTAACTGAAAAAATCCCCTATAGTGAAAACTATGTACAATAGCCCTTACCAAAATGGAGACCTCCATAAAAAGAGGTGTTATTGACCAGATTTAAATGTTGGGAATGTGCATCAGTAATAAATGTACTTGTACATGACCAACAGGTTAAAACTTCGGAATCAAAAGCCGCGAAATTTGAACTTTTGTCTGCAAGACAAAGAAGTAGAAATAATAGAAAGTTTTATGAAGAGCTGTTTAAAAATGACAGTGCTGACACAATCGAGCTAGAAAACAACGAACAAATTATTTTATCTAATGCACAAAATGCATGCTATAGAAATACAGAGCATAGCGAAGAACACGAACATGAAATGATGCGATCCTTGAGGCAGTTTACCCCCTCTAATGATAGCGATTCATCTGAATCAGTACAGGATGGGTCAGCTAATGAAAATAACTTTAGTGATAATGATACTCAGAGTAGTGACGAAGAAAACTGTAAGGGCTTCCCGGAAAATTTTGAAACTAATCTTGCTGTTTGGGCTTTAAAAAATAAAATTACTCATGTCGCGTTAAAACACCTTCTAAGTATTTTGCGTAAAAATGGCTTCGAAATAGCAAAAGATAGTAGGACCATTCTTAAAACTAAAACAACGGGTTCCGTTGTAAAGGCTTTTGGTACTGGGGAATTCATTTATTTCGGAATTAAGAAAGGCCTAACAAATTTTCTTCTGTCTAATTATCCGACGAGCACGTTATCTCTTTTGCGGTAAATATAGACGGAGTTCCAGTGTCTAAAAGTGGGACTAAAGAATTTTGGCCACTATAAGTTTCAGTGTTTAATTTTAAGGATGGCATTGTTGGAAAGCCCTTTATCGTGGCGTTGTTTTGTGGCGAATCAAAGGCCCACCCCTTAAAAGATTATTTAGAAGAATTTATACATGAACTAAAAGAATTAGAAAAAAAACGGATTTTCACTGGGTGGTAAACTTTACGCAGTGAATTTAAATGGACCTTTCATCTTGGACCCTCCGGCTAAATCATTTGTTAAAAGAACCAAAGGGCACACAGGGTATAGCTCTTGTGATAAATGCACGGTCGAAGGCGAACGTATAGATAACCGTACAGTTTTTCTTGGGGTTAATTCAGAAATGAGAACTAATGAATTGTTCGTTAACAAATTAGATGAAGACCATCATTCTGTGGGGCAACACTCCCCGTTATTAGCACTTGATATCGGAATGGTAACACAGTTTCCGTTTGACTACGTGATGCGTAGAATAGTTTATTTTTGGATAAATAAAGGACCATTTTCAGTTCGCTTAGGTCAAAAAAACGTATCCATAATATCCGAGAAGCTACTAAATGCCCTTAAATTTATTCCTTGCGAATTTTCCCGCAAACCAAAATCTCTTAAACACATAGATAAATGGAAAGGAACGGAGTTAAGGCAGTTTTTGTTGTACACAGGCCCTGTAATATTAATGGGAGTTTTGAGTTCTAATGTTCTTAAACACTTTCGGCTTTTCCACTGTGCTGTGTACATATTATCCAGCCGTAATCTTTGTCAATCTCATAATGATTATGCAGCGAAACTTATGAACATGTTTGTTGAAGAGTCATATAAGCTCTACGGTGAAAAATTTGTGGTTATGAACGTGCACAGTTTATCACACTTATATTTGGACGTGCTTAAATTTGGGCCTTTGGACAATTTTAGTGCGTTTGGTTTTGAAAATGAAATTCAATTTCTTAAAAAGGAGCTTAGAACCCCCAATAAGCCTTTACAACAGATTTGTAAGAGATTAAGTGAAAGAGACAATTTTGACCTTAACACATTAGGGAAAAGGGAAAAAATGCATTTCATAAACGAATACAGATTTAACTATGACAAACCACTTTGCGGCAATTTGCTAAAAAATGGAAAGTCTTTCAAGAAGTTAGAAACTAGTAAATATGTTATCTCATTTGGATTGGGGGATAGTACTATTTTACTTGACAATGGAAATTATGCTAAAATTCAAAATATATTTCAACACGATGATACGACGGTGTAGGTATTTACGAGGGAATATGATCATTCTTAAGACTTGTTCTTCTACCCAATGAAATCATCTTTGCTGGGCATAGTGATTATATCTGGGCTATCCAAAACAATTAGTGTCTACAATATTTCGAAGATCAGTAAAAAATGTGTGGCATTGCCTTACAAGGGTGAATTAGCAGTAGTCCCTATGTTACATTATTAACCTTAGGTATGCCTATAATTATCTAAGTCATCTTTGTAATCCCTTTATGTATTTAATTCATTTGAAATAGATGTATACGGTGGGCCACTTCCGAGACGATGACACTATTGAAGTAGTTTTAACTAAGTGGTTGAAGGATCAAACCAAAGAAGAAACTCAATATTTCTATCCGCCAAAAGGGAATACCTATTTTCTTAAGGCTTTGAAGAACTCTCTTACGCCTGATGACTCTTGGCCTCTCTACGACGTTAGAGTATTATTGAAGACTGGTAGGTAACGTAAAATTTAAGTAAACAGTTTCCCATTAATAATAATTAACTTTTAAAGACGACTACAAAAGGGCGACTAGTAAAGCAAATCGAAGCAGGGATGAATCCGATCTATGCAAGAGTACGGATAATGATGATCTTACAAAGAAACGAAACGCTAAAATTAGGAGAATAAATGACAATTACGTGGACGTTGGTAAGTTAGTTATGAGTTTAAGTACAAAGCTTTTTAGTCGTTGTATACAGTTATTGTAGTTCTTACGAAGGGGTTTTGATTTTTTTAGATACTTTATTTGAGAAGCTTAATTCAAAGCAAGGACAAACAAAAAACAATAAAGAACTGAACATCAGTTTACCAGATGCTCCAGTATTTCCAGAAATTGTTCACAGTGGTAAATATATAATATAAAACTGTTGTACTTGATTTTTTTACTAAAACTGCAAAACATTTTAAATATTTAAGCTGAAAATTTATTTGACGTCAAGGATCAGTCTATTGCACTATTGGAAAAAATGCAGAACAGTTCCTTGGAAAATCATTCAAAAACAAAAGGTATGAAATGAAAAATTTGGCAAATTTAAAATATAGATGAAATGATTATAGATATTATAGGTTCCTTTCCTTGTGCTAGTTATAATTGTGATAAAACTATTTTAGATTCACTCGAAGACAATGTACACGAGTCTGAAACAAATATGGACGAGTCTGATGATTCTTTATGTTCAAGTTCCACAAAAAAATCGTGTATGTGTACGTTTATTAACATTCCCTTTTCTCTTCAGAATTGTAATTATTTTTTATGATTAGATAAAAAACTAACTCAAAAGAAGTTAACAGCTGCCCAAATTGGAAATGCTCTAGTCTCAGGAGAAAGTGGTAATTGTTACAAAACCTTTCTCTAGTAAATTATTAACAGTTAATTTACAGGTGATCACAGAAGTGAAGAAAGTCAAAAACCGAGTGGAAGCAAAGAGTCTCCAGCTATTTCTAATGCATGCAAAAGAAACAACAAAGTTGATAAACAAATTAAATGTCCTATCAATGTTATGACTGATGGCCGTAATAAAAGAATTACCTGCAGTAGTAGTAGTTGCGACGATCTGTTTTCAGACGAAGAGTATAGTAAAGGACGTAAAAGAGCTAAGGGACAGTATTTGAATAGTAATCAAGCTATATATAATTAGCTTTTAAAGCATTTTTTCGTAAAGCTAACTACAATTTGCCGTTGGTTAGATAAGAAAAGTGGAAAGGAGAAATCGAAGGTGGAAAGTAATTTTGTAAGACATTTCGATGACGACAGCTCACACGCTAGAAGCGACTCTGAGACTTATCAGATGTGCTCACATAATAATGGTCTGTGTTTCTATTATTACTTGCTTAATATTGTTTTTAGCGTTAAACGTTTTGGTGCCTTTACTATACACAGTTAACTCGAGGAAAAACGGTGTTAGTTTCTCTGACAGCAACTCGCAAAGAAAACAAGTTCAAAAATGTAACCTCACATTTAGTTGTATGCAAAGGCATTTTTCAGCCATATAACATATATCCTTCTTTGTTATTAGCGTATCATCACCAAATGTACCCAGGATCGTCAGTCAGCAATGATAAGGATCCACACACTTTAAGTATAATGATGTTTAAATTTCAAAAATAGATCATATTAATTGATGTTGAAATCTTTCAGAATTTCAGAAAACCGTATTGTACCAACTAAGTGACTTGAAGCAACAGGTAGAATATGCTACTGTTTTGATGCGCCAGATGGCAGAAGTTTTGTTGGAAAAACCCACATTTAATGAAGAAATTCCACTCTTGGAACTACCATTGAAATGCAGCAATGATTTAGATGACTTGGAGGCACGAATGCTAGATGGGACATTCCGAAAGAAAATTGTAACTATTCTATGTAATATAGTTTAATAATTCGAAATTGCATTAAAGTTGAAAAATCCTAGGTTACCAAGATGTCTTCATGGGGTGGCAGTTCGATTAAAAATACAATGAAGAGAATTTTAACTGAAGTTATATCTCACCAATTAGCCCATAATAATAATTGGGTCGGGGCCAATGGAAAAAAAGGGTTTAAAAATTTAATTCTAACTGAAGCCATGAAAGGTACGATGTGAATTTGTTATTTAACGATGACAAATTATTTCCTTCCGTAATTAATCCATAACATGATTCAAAAAACGTAGAAGCTGTACGAAACAACCCTAAGTGCACACGCACAACAGACTTTGAAATGGAAAAATGTATAAAAGATTGGTTTCGTCATTCTAAGGACAGACATGGTGGCCGAAAAGAAGAAATTAAATCAGTCATTGTAATAGTGAATAATAAAATGAAATTTTCCCTTGTCTTGAATCAGATAATGGTGTACCATGACGCTCTAGGTACTACATATCTGTGAATTTGTATTTGCATAATCAAACATTTTGTTTTTGCTCAATGTATGCTGATCATTGTTTAACTCGAAAAACACTACAATTATGTCTTGAAATTAGGCACATATTTATAAGCCTATTACAACTTTCGAGACTATTTACTCGCAGAGAAATATAGTCGGCGACTATCGATTTCCAGTCGCTTTGCTGAAAAATAATAAAATATCACGATTGTAGGAGGTGTGTATATTTCCTACTAGGTATCAACTCGGTAATATGACGTTCCACAAAAATGACTACATATTATTTACTACTCAGTTTCAAGTCGGTAAAATGACGCTCCACAAAAATGCCAACATATTATTGACTACTCAGTTTCAAGTCGGTAAAATGACGCTCCACAAAAATGCCTGCATCTTATTGTCTACTCAGTTTCAAGTCGGTAAAATGACTTTCCATGAAAATACCTACATGTTATTGCCTACTCAGTTTCAAGTCAGTAAAATGACTTTCCACGAAAATGCCTACATATTATTGCCTACTCAGTTTCGAGTCGGTAAAATGACTTTCCACGAAAATGCCTACGTATTATTGCCCACTCAGTTTCAAGTCGGTAAAATGACTTTCCACGAAAATGCCTACATATTATTGCCTACTCAGTTTCGAGTCGGTAAAATGACTTTCCACGAAAATGCCTAGATGTTATTGCCTTCTCAGTTTCAAGTCGGTAAAATGCCGTTGCACAAAAATGCTTTCATCTTATCGTCTACTCAGTTTAAAGTTGGAAAAATGACGTTCCAAAAAATACCTACATATTATTGTCTACTCAGTTTCAAGTCGGTAAAATGCCGTTCCACAAAATTGCCTACATCTTATTGTCTACTCAGTTTCAAGTCGGTAAAATGCCGTTCCACAAAATTGCCTACATCTTATTGTCTACTCAGTTTGAAGTCGGTAAAATGCCGTTCCACAAAAATGCCTTCATATTATTCCCTACTCAGTTTCAAGTCGGTAAAATAACGTTCCACAAAATTGCCTACATGTTATTGTCAACTCAGTTTCAAGTCGGCAAAATGACGTTCCGTCAAAATGCCGACGCATTGTTGCCCACTCGGTTTAAAGCTGGTTTCGTGACGCGCATCTTCTTTTCCAATTGTCGCTCGATGTGTTAGTTTTGAGTCGGTTTAGGGACGCGCAAGTCATTTTCTGACGGTCACTCGACTAGATTATTTCAGCTGGTTTAGTGAAGCACAACTCCATTTCCGACTGTCGCTCAACGAGCTATTTTTGAGTCGGTTTACTAACGCAAATCCCCTATTCCGATTGTCGCTCAACCATTTAGTTTTGAGTCGACTTCAAGGCTGCTTTATTCTTAACCCAGAGCGCATTGACTACTCAACGGCTCGGACATGAAGCATTCTGGACCGACAGTTTGATAACTCTTTTGGGCCGATTGATCAAATTTGGTGTCGGCCCGACAAGTTTTTGCTACTGGGGAAAACCTGAAAGAGAAAAAAGAGATCACCCGACTACGACAACAACCGAAGGAATACAACCCAAGAATAAGGCTCTTCGGAAATTGAGCACCTCAACGGATGACGAGAGAAGATCCGAGCCGGAACAGAAAAAAGGAGGTCATCACACCACTTTTTTCGCCGCTCCTAGAACGAGACGCACATCTGTAAGGAACTTATCAAGCAGTCTCTCGAGTGATGAGCCAGAGATCCACGATCTCCGCAAAAGACATCACCCTACCACCTCATCTTCTAGTATTGGAAGACGAAAGAAATCGCTACGGGAAAGTATCGAGTAGCAGAAATACATCAGTGAAAGAACCATCCAGTCATCGTCCGCAAGGTAAACCCCGAAGAAAAGATCGTCCACCTGATCAGCTTCGAGAGAAACTCAGTTCGTCTTCGGAAGAGATAGACAGGGATGAAGACAGACAACGGCGAAAAAAGCGAAGGACAGCCACAACGACAACAAGTTCGTCAACAAAGCCCTTGAAAAAGACGCCGAAAGTCCATGCCCTATCAACTAGTCCTGAAGGCGAACCCCCTCTCCCGACAAATGGAACACGTTCGACGTCGCCCCCAGCTACGAACCTAAATCCCTTAGTTCCAATGAATGAACTGTCCGATTCGGCGAGTTCTGGAGAAGATAATCACTCTTCCTTAGCTCCGTCTATTGCAGATCAATTTCCCACGAACTATGAGAAACCATTCAAGGCGGGATGGGTTCGAGAGCTGTGTTATAGACACACGGTACAACCAGGCAAGGTAGACATGGATGTTTACTACTATCCACCTGGAAGAAAGAGTTGCATGCTACGTTCAACAAATGAGATTTCTCAGTATCTACGAAATAACGATATTAGGGACTTAGACCCCATAGACTTCTGTTTCAAGAGAGTACCCATTGCCAAACCACCTTGGGAAAGAGTTAGACTAGCCCACCCAAGACGTTCGGTGCCAACAGCCGTTTAAACCGGGAACAACGTGTTAATACCATTGCGATCCGTCACGCTCGATCCCAATGGGAACACTTCCTACATCCCTATGAGACTCTTATAACTCCTCTTTTTTTAGATAGCTACTCCTCCTCTACACTGGAGACTGGCCCCTCGACAAAGACGTGGAAGGATGGCCACGGTCACGTCGAAAGATTTTCTATTACAACCGCCCCCTCGGGAATTCCCTATCATTTCCTTACCCGCGACCCACTCGTTTGGACCCCTCTCCAGGGAAGAAGAAATTACTCTCGAAGAGCAGATCCATCCCTCAAGCACCGCCGCACTTGAACCGGACGTGTTAATCCTGACAGAGGACAGAGAGAATCTGGAGGACGACCCTCCTGCAGAAAACGTTCGCCCAGAGGCAGTGGGCCAAAACCTGCCCCGTCAACGTTCCAATCGGGAACCAACTCATGGAGGAATGTTGCCACTCATGGAGGAATGTTGCCACTCCCGGACGAGAATGAACGTCCGCACGCTCCTATTGTCGACGTTGCTCCCCCGAGATCCCTGGAAGATGTGATGAGAGACGTCGCACTCCGATATCCATCCCCATGGCCGCAAGCTCCTCCAGCAGCTGCCCTGACGCTACCTCTTCCAGAAGTCATCCCACCACAAGCTCCGCCAGCCGCTGCCCAGACGCCCGCTCGTCCTGAGGTCATCCCGCAGCAAGCTCCTCCAACCGCCGCAACACCGCGACACCGCCAACCCGAGGAAGAACCACGCCAGTATCTGGACCCCACCGAAGCAGCCGGAGAAATTGAGCCGGAAAATCCTTTCCCACCAGGTTCCCAAGACTTTCGCGATTTTGTAGATTATGGTCGCCTCCCCATATCCCAAGATAGGCTTTATCTCCTATCCGAATATGACCAACTCTTCTTGGAGGATCTCCCTTACCTTGCGAACCACCAAGAAACCGCGAACTGTTTCCTGTCGTGTGGGACGGGATGCCCCAAAGCGCGGCCATACGTTTACACCCCATTTCCCCGAATAAATACCCAGTTCTCCACCGCCCAAGTGGGGCCCATCGCTATAAGGCGTGTCAAGCGGTCGGGAAGCACTTCGCCTCTTTGTGCCCACGAAAATTTATCCTTCGAGACCGTCACCATGGACGAATGAACACGAGTAATAAAACCGAAAAACATTTTGTGAACAATTAAATATCATGTTCTATCTTCTTTCCTTGTTTCCCCCTATTCTTTCTCACTTTTATTTTCTTTCCACACTCTTCTTCTACTTCTCCTTCATTTCCGAGGGGGTGCATGCAGCGGCCTCACCCTTGAAGTCGTTGCAGACGATGACGGAGGACTGAGCATCCTCGTCCAAATTTGGGACTATGTTCAGCCCGCCGTCATGTAAGCTACTTCTCCTTTCTCATCCCAAACCCCCGTCCCAAAACAAACCAAGGTGATAAGAAACGCCGGTTTTTTCTACAAGTTCAGTTAGTTTTTGTTTTCCATTTGACCAGGCACGGGTCAGTTATTCGGTCTGTAGAACGATTCTTTGTATTCCGAAAATTGAAGAACGATTTTGTACTCCGCAAATTGTCGCGATTCCAAACTTGGAATTTTTCAGAGTTTAAAAAAACGTCGCAATTAATAAAATTATTCAAAGTTCAAGAAAAGGTATGTTTAGTTTCTTTGGATTGAATTCCCTTACGGGACGATAGTGACGGCTTCTAGTTAGTCCTACAATAAATCCCCTCACTATTGAACCTAAGGGACTTGTAACAAACCCCTCAAACGACCGGCCCCATATAGTATTTCACGAGGGGGAACTGTTACAATGGATTAATTGAAATTTGTATTAAGTACCGTTGTTAGAGACGATGAGTTGAAATTTAATTGGCGTAGTTCGCTTTTAATTTTGTTTTCTTCAGCATAAGCGTTCTTGGCAGCCTCTGATTGAAAGGTATTATAGATATTTAATATAGTACTTGCGCGAGTACTATGTAAGAAACGTAATAACTGCGCGAGTACTACAAAACAAACGTGATAACTGCGCGAGTACTACAAAACAAACGTGATAACTCCGCGAGTATTATAAAACAATCGTAATAACTAGGCGAGTACTATATAAGAAACTTAATGAATGAATCCTCAACAAGTGATGTGCTGCATAGTTTCAAAAACGAAATGCAACTAGACGAAGGGAGGGGTACACTTGCTTCCTAAGTAGATTCGTTACCTCTTCAGGCTTGAAAACAGAGTTCAAACATTTGAACTTATCGGCCTCTCCTCGACTCAATTTGTAAACGAGCGAATTGAGCGATGTGGGTATGAACCTAATAGTCTAAAAAGCGTAAATTGCCAAGAGAAAACGAAATGTAGGTTTCGGAATTCGAGGGGATACCAAATAAAAATGGTGTGTGAAGTCCCACTGGGTTTTATCATTAATTTAAATGTTTCAGCTTTGATAGTTCTGTTGTTTTTCAAGAACATGATTACTGTCTCCCTCAAAATTACAAAGCTTAAGCTATGATTTTAAAGTCATATCAAACTAAAATATCTCAATTTCAAGCGAGTGCCAGTGAATGTAAGAAAATGAAAAACTTGAATATGACACTTATGAATGAGAACTAAGCATTAAGAGAGGAGAAGGCCAAGCTTGAAGACCAGCTGAACAGACTTAATGAGATCAAAGCTGAAAATGAATCATTGAAACAAGAACTTTTAAGTACAAAAACTGCTTATTTAAGTTTTTAGGCGAAAGTGAAAAAATTGCAAAACTTAAATAACGAATTGCATAGGTTTTCGTTAAAAAAGCTTCTGTCTCAATGATTCAATGATGCAGTTTTATACTGTGTTTGATAATATTAATGATTTTAATGATTTATATGAGTTCATTGAACCCGATTTAAATACCTAAAAACTCTACAATGGAGCTAAAGTCTTCAAACGTAAATACGACAGGAACGAACATAATATTATGGGTCGCCCTATGCAGTTATCCTTAAAATATCAGCCGTTTTTGGTACTTTTTCGATTTAAGGTTGGTTTTCTTGATTTTGCTCATAGGCTTGGCGTTTCGAATTTATGTGTAACGTTGTTCGACGTATTAGAGCAAAGACTAACTAAACTAAGGATCTGGCATTCAAGAAAAGTCGTTGATGAACACATGCCTGAAGAATTTAAAGTTAAATTTAGTAATACAGGGGTTATTGTTGATGCCACGGAGCTTTTCATTCAGAAGCCCGGTGATTTCAAGACCGAGAGCGACACTTGGTCTTCATACAAGAAGCACAATACGGCCAAGGGCTTAAATGGATGTACTCCAAACGGTTTCATAAGCTTCGTTTCGGATTTAGTGCCAGGACGCATGTCCGACAGAGAACAGACTTGAGACAGTGGTCTATTAGAAATTAAAGAAGCTGGAGATTCGGTTATGGCCGATAGAGGCTTTTTAATAGAAGACTACTTAAATGAAAAAGGTGCTGCTGCGTTATATATGCTACCATTTTTAGGGAACAAAGCTCAGCTCAATTAAGTGGAAGTGGAAGAGGTACGAGGGATGCGAGGAATCTATTTGAATCTATGGAGTTTCTAAAGGACACCATGAAGCCAAAACCGTAAGTAAATGTTGTTAAGTTATGTCCAATTCAAGAAGGGGCTTAGTTTGTTTTCTCCTTAAAACCAATATGAGTATAATGATAAGATCCACTCTTGTATAAATAATATCTGAAACTGTTAATAATTTCAGCACAATAAGCAATATGACTTTTGGGGTCAAAAATGCCGCTTCAACCAGCACGGAGACAAGACCTAAACTTATCCTCATTGAACAACCCATGCCTTCTACATCCGAAGATGGAAATACCAAATCCAATTCTAGCAGGGCTTTAAAAAGTAGTTCTGTAGGTGGAAATGCGAATGTATTAGGGTCAGATATTCAACAACATGAGAGGCTGGACTCCTCTATTAGGAAAAAATTAAAGTGCAAAAAAAAAGACTCATATGAGCAGACTTTATGGAACATATGGAAGGAAAATTGCGACAAAATCAACCAAGGTTGTGAAAAGGCTCCGGCGCCATACAGCGCCAATGAAATGTTTTTGTCAAGTTTAGCAAAAGATCTGGATTCATTAAAACCTTGTAACCAAAGGAAAGTGAAACAGCGGTTTTTGCCAACTATGGATGACATAATATCAGAGGAAGAACAAACAGGTGTCCAAGATTAATGTGTTTGGATTAACATAACTATTTTCCTTAGTTTGTAATAAATGAATTCCATAAATGACTAATTGAGTATTTATTAATTATCAATAATATAAACATTTTATCAAATGTATAATCTTTATTGTCTCAAATGTTTAAATTTGAAACATTTCAATTTCGTTTCTGTCAAGATAGCTTTTGAGATCCCATGAAATGATTTCGAAATTTATCTCGTTCAATGCCATTATTCATCTTATGAGTTGTAGTTGCCTGCCGTTGTAATCTAACCACAGTATTATTCGGATTTTTCTCCATTCTGCAAAATTACCTTCTTCATCAGTATAGTCCGATAATTTTTGAGGACAATTGATCCTTATATTGGCTTCCTCATCTTTTGTCAATAAATAATTGTGAAGGCAAACCACTGCTTTTACCACTGCTTCTGCGTTTTTGGTTCTAGAGGTATAGGGCTTCTTAAAACTCGAAAATGTACACTTGATATACCGAACGCATTTTCAATGCATCTTCTTGCCCGAGAAAGTCGATAGTTAAAGGGTATGAGAAGCTTCGTTTGAAAAACCTCTGATTTATATAGCAAAAGATAGAATTAATTACTGTGAATTCAGAAATATCAAGCTTTTATTTCTCAGATTTCTAGTTATTTGGCAATATGCATTTGAAAATGCTTCATATGAAATTATTTAAAATCCACTTTTTAAAAGTTTTTAAGAAAGGCTACAACGTTTTCTTGTTTTTGACGTCACGCACGCGAGATGGTGCCACTCTCTCCGCTATCAAAGCATAGACAGAGCACGAGACGGGTATAGCTCGCGCTCGCGCTCGCTTGTGTAGGTTTGCCCGTGTGATGTCATAAACCAACCGAACAAGCTGACAAGACAAAATAATTTATATATCGAAGCTGAGTTTTCGTGATTTTCCAATGGATTTTAAAAATAGAAACTTTGGTTCAATTATATTAAAAACTTTATATTTTGAAAGTAGAGACTTGAAAGTGTAATATAATACCACTTTCGTGCTAAAATATGATATGAAATTGTAAATTCCCATACCCTTTAAATAAATCTTCATTTTCAGGCAAAAATCCTAGGGAATATGGACGCATCAAATGTTTCTGCAGTGGAAAGGCTTCATCGCCGACAGAACAAAATGTTAGCTCATCACCATTAGCCTCGATGATTCGAGGGTCAGGTAAATAGTCATCATCTTCGATGACCTTGCCCAAATCAGATGCAGCCAAACTCCTCCATCGCTAATTCGTCCAAATTTCTCAAAGTAAAAAAAGTTAAAGTTGTAAAACGCATTACTCGAAGTTAGCAAAACAATACTATGATGACTTTTGTAATTAAAATATTGTGATCCAGAGTTTGGATCATTCATACTTTGCGCATGCATAACCTTGTAAAGAAAATGTAAGTAACTGGTGTTATTTTTAAAGTAAGTAATGCAAACTGTAAATATTTACAGGTGCTTTACCAAGAACATACTTTTGGAACATTTTAACCGTAACGTCTCTAACAAATCCTCTCAAGAAATTATTATACGCTCCCAAATTCTTGCAATTTCGAAGGTTTTCTTTCGTAAACGGAAATATTCCATTGATAAGGTAATTATAAATATCCACATACCTTACTTTCGGTAGAAGATTCAGGAATTGGAAATCTGTGTCTGGTCTAACTTGTAGAAAATCTTTTGGTTTCAGCGAATACGGGTCAATGTTGTTAATAAATAAAACCTTTTCTATATAACGATTTTTGACGTGTAATTCCAGACCATTTGAATAATTCCAATAAACTGTATAACTACTCGTTATGTTATCCATAGGTAATTAACTTGAATTTACAGGCAACTTTGCCTTCAAAATGGCGGATCAAAAACATTTACTTTGAAAATTCCCAAGCACCACATAATGTTTGAGTTAGCATGTCAAAGGAATTAATGTATAAGCAGACGAAAAACGTCACTGTTATTACTCCATAGGCCATATGGGCTTTCAGACCTGCACCAACAAATAAATAAAAATAAATATTAATGTGCTAAGTTCTCACGAAAACACGCCTAGTTTCACTGCCTCCTATTCCTTCAACAGAAGTTAGAAAATCACTCATATTTTTCAATTATTGAAGATTCCAACAATTTTATTCGACTAACAAAGGCTTCTGTATTTCAATTAATAAAGCTGTACTTACGTTCCGAGACCGCATTGAGGCTTCTCATAGAAGTCCGCACTTCTCTCGAAACTTCGTGCTTTCACTTCAATCTAATTTTATAAACTTAACTTTTATTATTATATTTTAACCCAAGGAAGTTATTGGCGACAGAAATGCGACGGAACGTTGTCTGATTGTCCGAGAAGGTGATAAAGAATTTCGTCACAGCGAGCAATTTTTAGAAATTTGGTTTCGGTTTCATTTTGATGTTATGTTACTTTATTAACCACAACATGAATAACACACTACAACGAATTTCCTACACTTATAAGTATAGAACGCTCTTTGTCCATTGAGATAGTCAACAAAACGGTACAGCTCACAGTTACTTACAATACAGTTAGAGGAAAATACAGATGTTGGTATAATTTAAATAGTTATCCTAAGTTAAAAGTTGCAGAAGTTGAGGTCGTGTTGAGACCATATCTTATTGGGTTCGGCCGGAGGGACCGATTCCTTCCTTAAGAGACGTGAAACCACGCCAATGGCATACATATTAAGCTTATCAGAAAAGGTTAAGCTCTCGGCGTTGTTCTTCAACGGAATATATATAACCCCGTAGTTTCTGGCCGCTGGAAAGGTCCGCCTCAGCTACGTCTTTATCGTCCACGTACAGCGGGCCGACCATCCCGTGTCCGCGAACATTCATACGAACTATACCAGATAATCTGATCTTAACGCGGGGAAAGAGCAGAACCGAATAATGTATCCGCGTGTAATTCTACTTTGCGCAATCATACCATTCTCTCGCAGAGCGACCATGGCTACGCAATCAGCTTCCTTCAAAGTAAGACGTAGTCATTTTTCTCGGCAATAACTCTGAACCGCGGCGTCATAAGCTACGACTGACGCAAAACGACTTTTGTTGAAATCGACAACATTAACTCCGGGTACTCGTTCCCTCATGCAATCGACATCGGCCCCTCTTTCTCGTAGGCGATCAAAATCCATTCGGTAAACAAACCGAACCCAGCGCGATCCCGGTACGTCGCCAAATGACTCGCTGGTATTGAGGGCGCAATTACGGTCACCGACGTAGTCCAGGGCGGCCTTCAAGATCCCTCCACCAACACCTTGTTCACGGTACTCGGGTCGAACGGGGTATAGACCCAAGAAGGCCAGATCTTCGCGAGAAAAAACGGCGGCGCAAGTACCAAGTATTTGACCTGTGTCAAAGCACGTAGACGAGTTGGTTCGATTACATATACAGCTGGTACATCTAACGTTACGAGACAACATTCAAAGTAGGTACTTGCCAATATTTATCACTGAACAACATGCAAGCGAGATTTGTCTTACAATTACCATCGTCAGTAGCGTCTACGAACATTCCGTTCCGATCAATTTGAAACCAAGTACTTAGACTATCACTACCCTGGTTCATCCCAGTTTCTTTCTAAATGGCCAACGCTTGAGGAAGATCCTTCTCTTTCATCTTACGAACAGTATGTTGCGGTACACTCATAATGCTAGCTAAATAACCCACTCAATTACCTATTCGGCTCTTGGAAACTGAAATCCAAAAAGAGTCCTCACCTTACCTTATCGAGACTCTCGTCCCGACTAAACTAAAACCCCGGTTTGCATTTCCAAACCGTTCAAGCAATGACTTATTTTCTACAAGTACAAGTACAAATTTTTCCCCTCTTTAAAAGTACCAGTGGTTCAACATAACCTACGCAAAACGTACGAAAACTACTCTGATGGAACGAAAGACTACCTCGATTCCAAATGTGTTCTGAACCAACTTAATTCTCACACATAAAGTTGAACGGTTTGAGCGAGTACCGGCAGCTATGGTATCAACGCCATTACAAAAAAACAGACCCAACTCAAATCGCTGACGTTAATAAGCGCGTCTTTGTGTTGAAGGGCTTAACAACAAAACCGTCCGCAGTATGTATGTGAAAGTTTGTTGGAAGCAAAAAGTTTTCGTGCAGAAATACGAGTTTATTATTACTCGTACTAATACCATTATAACACTGTCAACCAATAATTCTACAGATTAGTCTTTTAAATCTTAATAGCCTGCGCTGAATCACGCGGGCTTTGGTGGTGTATATCTAAAGCGAGACAAACAGTTTGAACCTTTTTGCATCGAAATGGTCTATGAGACAGGTGCTATAAACAATCCCCTCTCTCTGCGAGATAAGATGAAGGAATTTCACCATCCGTTAAGGAATTTTTGGACTAGTTATTAAGGATCCTATTATTCTTTAGAAAATAATTCACTGCTTAAATCTTTGGAATTCGCCCTTGTCAAAATTTAAATATTCCTGCTTTGCGCTTGAAGCGAAAGGAGGTATTGCGCTGTTATCTTGCATAACAGCAAGAGCTCCATCATATCCATGAAAATTGTTAATCATTTCCAGGGGAGCTCTGTCAAAGTCACGAGAAGCAACTCTATCCAAGTCAGGAGAAGAAGCAACAGATTTGAGTTGTTCCGATAGGAAATCCCTCATCAACTTTGATCTACAAGAAAATACCCCTATCTTGTTTTTCATATTAAAAATATTACAAGTACGCTTACTTTGACTTGAACCGATTCATAATTAACCAGATGTTTTAACGTGTTTATTACTTCTTGAAACTGTAAGAAACTAAATTTGCAAAGAAATTTTTTTATTGAAAATCTGATAAATTAAAATTAAACACTAAAGCAAAAGTTACTTTTTGCACAAGGCTACAATTTTTATTATCTACAAACCACAATGAAAAAAATCCTAATTTTAAATTATATGTATTTAAATAAATATTTTTCAATAAACTAATATCTAAATTTGGATACAAATTACTTAAGAATTAAGATTCGCGTAATGTTGGACAACAACTTACCAAGCATTAGTTTTGGTCTGATGTATTTGCACGAACAGGGTTGTTCCTTCGACTTTTGGAAAGGTAGCATGTTGCACGTGTAACGATGGAATGGCGTCTCTTTGAATTTTCCCTCTTTTTAAAAATTGTAAAGCGAAAACACCTAGCGTGTTTTCGTTAAGAGAGAGAGGAAACTTTCTATGCCTATGGAAAGTTTCCAAACCCCAAAAAACCCATCCTCGTGTGCAGGAGCGAAAGCTCCGGGCTTTGAACCCCACGAGACCCCAGATTTTGCTAAGCTCTAAGAGAGAGCACTCGTTGTATTTTTCGACTTGAAATAAAATGTACTAAGACTTTTTAAACGTTCCCCCAACCGGCTCATTTATTTCCTTACGGATAATAATATTATTTTAAATGTTAACTTAACAAGTTATTTTGTAGCGAGGTGATTTAAGCTAGGCTATGAGCCCCTTAACTTTAATTCCCCGCCACAAATTTGGTGGAGGCTGCCGGCTGGCACTCGTTGTGCCCTTGATGTTCCCTTTGTCTTGGTACGCCGCTGTATCGTCGTCCTAGGCGCCATTTTTTGTCGACGACTGGTTTTCCGGGCTTCGTTCGCCTTTCGACGTCTTTTGCCGGTGAAAACTGCGGGATTCACCTACGCCTTCGTCGGACGCTACCTTGCCGCTAACCCTTCGTTGATTTTGGCCTTGGTCGGACTGCGGGACGACCTCCTAGGACCCCTTCAGCGCCATTTTTTTTCGGTCCCCGTGCAAGCCCACGAGGACTCCGTTCGGACTGCGGGACGAAGGACTTTTTCCTTGCGAGGGACCTATTTCTCTCCCGTGTACGACCACGAGGACCCCGTTTGGACCGCGTGCTTCACGCTGATCCCTCCTGACTACTGGACCTGCGTCGACGACCCGTTGAACTTTCTCACTGAGATCAACTATCGTCTTCCAGCTTACGTTCAGGTCACGTTGCCTTACGGCCTTCTCAATATTTTTGAATATTTTTTTATTGTTGTTTTGTTTTTGTGGGTTCCCTATAGTTTTGTGTTATTTTTGGGACTTTTATGGCTAAAAAGCAACCACCCCTTACCCGCATTTACTCTACGCGTACCGGGTCTTCCATAACCGCCCTTGGGGACGAGAGTTCCGGTGAAGATACCGACTCTTTTCACGATAGTGATTTGGATCAGTCAATTAAAATGTCTGACCCCTTGGCGTCCGGGGGGTTACCGGTATCTTCGCCTATGTCTCAGTCGTGGTTGTTTCTTCAGGTGCTAGCAATCAAATTATAAACTCGGTTACAACTTCAGTGAGTTGTACCACGTTGGCAACCCCAGTTACAACCTCTATGAGTAGTACTCAAGTAGCGCCATCTGCCGCTGATTTTGCCCAACTGCAGCAAATGTTGGCTAATTTTATGGTAATGCAAACGCAGAACCAAACTCAGTTGCTAGCAGCCTTACAAACAGCTCTTCCACCCCCGACCTCAGGCAGTTTACCCACAGTATCGCTAACGCCCGTTGTTAGCTCCCAAAGTGTTACCACTCCCTATCTGGCTGGTCCGGGTTCGGCAAGTGTAGCCAACTCAGTTCCAAACTGGGGACAGGTTACGTATAGCGTGCCACCTGTTATCCCTAGTGCGCCACCTATAACTAACAGTTACGGGAATTTTAGTAATAACATGCCTGCCTTTACCAGTCCAGTAGGAGGCGGTAGCAATAACACTGGTTCTCCAAATATTACGTCACCGAACCAGTTGCAAAATTCTATAAATCAGAATTTTTTGCAATCAAATTTGCCAATGAATAATGTCGCGTTTCATCCGAACCTTAATGTTCCGAATAATAATGTCGCGTCTAATAATTTGCAAAATAATTTTTCTAACTCAACCAATGTAATTCCTAATCTTGGAGGTCAAATGTGGAATGTAGGTGTTCCACCCCCAAATGTTGGCAGAATAGAGCCACCCCCAATACCAAAATTTCGCCCAAATTCGGATCCAATCGCGTTTTTATCAAGCGTTGAACGTTACAAACGTGTATGTCGTTTAACGGATCCCCAATTATTAAGCTACGTAGAACTTATGTTAGACGGCGATACGTTATATTGGTGGGACAGGGTTTCCCGTTCCGTGCAAACCTGGTCTCAATTTAGAGATCTCTTTTGTCGCGCTTTTATAGGGGTCAACTATAAAGATGACCTATTAATAAAACTAACTCAGAGAAAGCAAAGGTAGGATGAAAGGGTTCTTCCATTTATTTTGGAAATGGAACGCCTTTGCATTCAAGTTGACCCAACGATGGCTCCACAACAGATTATAAATCGCATCACACAGGGTTTGAATCCTCATTTACACGCTTTTCTTAATCTCCCTTCAAACGCAACTTTGCTGGAAGTGCAAGACGCGGCTCAGCACGCCGAAACGCTATACAAGGCTTGTAAAGAATATGATTCACGTGGCAATCACCGCAAAACTATTCCACAGCCCTTTAGGCCTAATAACCGTTTTCAAAGTAACGGATTCGGGGGTCAAAATATCCCTGATAGCCACACTTTTAAGTCCACTCCTCCTCCAGGGTTCAATGTGAATTCACAACCAGCCCCACCTCAGTCGTTAAGTGTTATTCACTGTTCTAACTGTGGTGAAGCCAACCATAAGTCCTACCACTGCCCAAAATCCCGTTCCGGTAACAGAGGTAGTAAACCCAAAAACAAAAATAGGTCTAACTCTGGCAACATGGCTTCGCTCACCGTAGATTCGAATTCTGCCCAGATTTCAGGTGTCGTTCAAAGCGCACTAGATGCGATTGAACAAAATTCGCCACCTGGCGACAATGTAGTCCACACCATTGCGCCGATTAGCTCAAACGAAATTTCACATTCATTTGACCCCATTCTATGTCAGGAACTCCCCTTAGCCCCAGACGAGGTTGACACTAGCGTGCCAAATTCAAATTTGCCACCTAAAGAACCTAATAAAAGTCAAGTTAACCTGGCGAAACGCCGACCTAGGGTTAACATTGCTAAAGGAAACTTCCAGGGTCTTGCCGTTTTAGATAGTGGGGCGGAAATTTCGGCCATCTCAATGAGAGTTTGGGAAGCGGCAAAGAGCCAAACGAGTACCTTGCGTCCTTGGTCTGGTCCGCCGATGAATAACGCGAATCGGTGTCCTTTTCACATTGAAGGTGAGGTTAATTTAATTACCACGATAGCCGGGCGTACATGGTACTACACTTATGCAGTGAGCTCGTCATTAGACAGCGATGTAATTTTAGGTTGGGATTTTGCGGAATTTACTCAAACTCACCCTAAACCACACAATAGCACTTTTGTTTTTGGTACCGATCCTATAGAATATCCACTAGCTAGTATATTCACACCCGCTAGGAACGCTTGCTCCCCTTTAGGGAGTTCTCCCTGAACCACCTAACCCTTCAACACCAAATGGCGGTAGCATTGACCCTGTCCCTCGCGATAAAACTGCTCCAGAAGCCTTGGGTTTATCAAACTCAACGAAAAACTCAACCCAGGTTGAGATTCAAACCCTAATTGCTGTCAAACATAAAAATGTTTTAAATAACAGCGCGACATTCAAATCTCGCGCGTACTCCTTATCTCCCCCGCGTAAAGCGATAGTAGATGAACAAACTGATAACCTAAAACATTTGACCAACAAGATTTTGAAAATCAATTCTAATGTGAAAACTTGTCGCGCTCAAGAAACATTCGACAAAAGTCGTCCTCAATGTTCTGCTAAGCGTCCAGAAAAATATCCACCATAGTTAAACAATTAATACCACTAATTATGTAATGATTTTGTGTACTCCTTTTTATTTTGTTATCATTGTGTATTTGTTTAACTTCATTTTTGATATTTGTTCGCGGTTATATTTTGTCGCGTTTTACTTTTCATGTTAAATTTTTTTTATTTTTTGCGCGCGCGATTATTTATTGTCACGGTTATATTTTGTGCCTTCGACTTCATTCCATTCGTTTAGCCATAGTTTCGGCTATCCCATGTATGCTCTACCCTGGTGGTGGGGTTTGTAACGATGGAATGGCGTCTCTTTGAATTTTCCCTCTTTTTAAAAATTGTAAAGTGAAAACACCTAGCGTGTTTTCGTTAAGAGAGAGAGAGGAAACTTTCTATGCCTATGGAAAGTTTCCAAACCCCAAAAAACCCATCCTCGTGTGCAGGAGCGAAAGCTCCGGGCTTTGGCCCCCACGAGACCCCAGATTTTGCTAAGCTCTAAGAGAGAGCACTCGTTGTATTTTTCGACTTGAAATAAGATGTACTAAGACTTTTTAAACGTTCCCCCAACCGGCTCATTTATTTCCTTACGGATAATAATATTATTTTAAATGTTAACTTAACAAGTTATTTTGTAGCGAGGTGATTTAAGCTAGGCTATGAGCCCCTTAAGTTTAATTCCCCGCCACACACGGTAAGTATCAAGTACCACCCTGCGCCACGCTCCTCGAAGAAATGAATGACATGACGAAGAACTGAAAAATACATATCGATTTCTGAGAATCTGAGTAACGTGGAGAACGAGGGCCACAAGAATCGGGGAATGGAGAAAGGAGATTTTGCCTGCGTGCTCTACCAAGCAGGGCCATTGTAGATGTGATAAGACACATAAACTAGAAAAAGCATTACAGTTCTTGTGCTTTAGGAAAATTTTAATTTTGTCTTTAATAAATTAAAATATATAATTGGCGAATGAATGAAATTAAAAGATATAAAATGGAATGTTTTAAATTTATATCGAAGAGTGCGTTGAAGATAAATGATTCCATATTTTAATAACTAATTACACTCAAAGCTATGAGCTGCTGCTAATGTTTTTTTTTTGAGGTTTCAATGCAAATTGGGTCAGTGTGCCGCGGCAAGGATGCGAATTATCAGGTTTCAGTATGTGAATAATCAGGGAAGGAAATGAGGTTTATTTGGAGGTGACGGAAGGGGTCTTGAGGTCACGTCACCTCCGACGGACGCAGGGCAGTCGGCACCTATAGGGTAGGAGCGCCGACATGTGTCTTATTCCCTCAAACTTTGCCGCCCAGAAGTGCTGCTAATGTTACTAATTCTAGTTTAATTCTAATTAAACTACTTGGTAACTTAAAATTGGACTTACCCTTTGGGAACCTCAAAAAACCAATGAAAGTATTTCTTTCATCTATAATTGCTTAAATTTTAATTATTAAGGCCGCATAATACCATACCAATCCCTATTGTATTTAAACTAATTCGTAACTTAAAATCGGATTTCTACTCTTAGGAAACCTGAAAACCATAAAAACATTCTCAGACAACTTTATTGAATTTATTTTTAATAATTAAGGTCTTTTCACTACACCAATCGCCGAACAAAGCACTATTAAATTAATTATTAAGTTATATATAAATTTCGCGTAACACGACGTTTGACATTATCAAAAATTTTAGACAGTTATCGAGACTAAAATTCAATCAATAATCGCAAAGTATTCAATTTTAACGCAATTATCTTTAATTCCATGCAACTGTTACACTGAAGCAGTGGTTAACTTTAAGCCAGGTCAGAAAGGCTAAAAAAGGGCTTGACTTAGAACGGCAGTGGGAACATCACTGGTATCCGTATCAGAATAGATCGGGAACCAAGCGACGAGAACAATAAGTGCAAATATTTAGTCGAGAAAATGAGCGTTAAGCTCTCGCTAATGACTAATTTATACTTGAAATGAACGCAATTTCCGGTAATCTTGGCATATGCCATTACTATACACAAAAGCCAGGGGATGAGTTTAAAATGCGCAATTATGGATTTGGGATCAAATTTATTTGGAACTGGCGTGGCGTACGTTACTCTATCGCGAGTGACTTCCTTGGCCGGTCTCCATCTCTTGCAATTAGACCCGAATAAAATAATACCTCGTGGAGTATAACAGGCTGCGTCAAAAACACAGACGTGATCTGCCACTTATAGAAATAGCGGAGTTGGAATTAAAGAGAGGTAGAAAAACGCCGGCGTCGACGAGTGTTTTAGAAGGTGAAGGAGAGCGATCTGGTGAAACGAAAAAGAAAAACCAAACAAAAAATATCAGACTTGGTCTTCAGAGTATAGACATTTCTCCCTTGAAAGGATTTGAAAATGGAGATGGAGTAATGTGCTAGGCAAATAGCGTTTCGCAATTGCTCTTACTGATTCCGGAATTAAGAAACATAACTAAAGGTCCTAAAGGATCATTGAGCGATAAGCCTATTTTGACTTGCCTTCGTAACACTATTCAGCATGTTGAAAATTCAAATACGAGTTCCTGCGACGACGGTTGCGATTTGCGAACGGCTGATGGTCTGCCTTTTACCCACAACCAACAAGAAGATGCTAGTGAATTCTTGTGGGTTCTGTTGCCGAAACTAAGCGAAGAAATATAAAATTCTGACTCTAACTCTCTTCAAGAATTATTATGTCAAAGATCGCTTGCTCTTTTTAGACATTCAGTAGAATATTTCAAATACTCAATATTGATCACTCAACACGTACTCCCTTCAAAATAATTACTGTTAATATTACACTTGAAGTATATTCAAATGGCTGGCTTAAAAGTATTTTTATGATGAATGTAACATAAAAAAATAAAAATCTGTAAGCAATTAATTGCTTTTATTATATCATATTTTGATGATTTACTACTATTTTGTTCTTAAAATCCTTAGTTTTAAAATAATAATTTAGAGAGTGTTTGGATCTAGTGTTCATTTTACGTAGGCCTTAAATTGCTTTAAGTTAATTTAAATTTTGCTAGCAAAGATAAAATCTTTGCGTTCCCAGGATTTTATTTATTTAAATTCCATCGGGAAAAACCCGAAGTGCGGTTTTTTTGGTATAATGGGATTGGGTTCGAGTGATTGGGATTCGGCGCAATGCTACTGAAGCGCTAATTGCGAATACTAGGCTTAACTATTCGTGATAAATCGGTTTGTAAAACAATTATCGAGGCCTAACTTGGAATGAACTATTCGATTCGGTATTTGACAAGGACAATTTGTTGGCATTCGTTAACCGGTTCAATACCCAAAAAGTGGTTTTCCCACACCCCTAGTTTTATGCATTAAAGGGAGTAACAACCTTTTTCTCCCCGTCTCCTCTGATCTCCATGACGATGATAAACATTTCCACACAGATTCGCAGCCTCTTTTGGCGCTTCCCCTCACAGTAAATCAGATATTTGCATGGCATCTATGGCCTCTTTAAGATTGCAAATGGTAAATCTATGTATTCGTGATTAGAAAGACATTATTTTTGCGACCATATTGGAACTTGACAGCAAATATTGACGTCACGTTTAGAATTAAGCAAGGAAAACGATTTCAGCATTTATCTTATATTTATTTCCGAGAAAACCATAAAAAGTTATGGAATTGGTGAAATTTGAAAACAATATACCATTTGAAAGGGGATCAACAGTGGCCTGGGCTTTAAGTTGCTCGTGTAAGCATAGTTTCAGTCGAGTAAAAGGAAGAAACGTGTGTTCCTGTGAATGTCTTGGTAAACCCTCAGTGAAACACGCACGTGCGGGGAAGTCGGTAAAAAACTGTTTGTGTGAACAAAGAGAATTTAGTAAGCTACATTACAAGGTTAGATCTACAAAAGTATATATACTTCTAGTCGAAGAGGAGGAAATTCTCAATGACGATTCTTCAGGTAATGATAAAACAGTGATAGTGACGACCATGAGACATTAGACTCCCTTGTTATGGATGATTTGTCCATAAAGCCAAAGGTCTTGTACGATCGCAACATTGAAATATTTTTTGGTCAAACCAGTTCTACTTCCGCAAGTGGAATAAATTATGTTTAGCAACTCATTTCTCATGTTTCGTCTATCGTGGAAAGGAACAAATATCCAGATACCAGCTGCATTTTGTTTTACACTCTTTAAACCAAAGGTGTGATTTAGCACCTTTTGTCTTAATTTTGACGGGTCCAAAAACTGCACAATTTATATGGTTTAATAACACTTATCTGAATGGAAGATGCTCTCGAGAAGTCTGATTAGAGGGTTAATTTAAGTCGTCTGGTGTTTAAGAGAAAATAAGGCTGAGTCAAGCCATAAACGTGCATTCTATTATTTTATTTAATTGATATTGGCTTCGTGAACAGTTCCATCAATGTCACTCACTTTGTTGCGCAACGCCCACGGACTTGCCTTTCCCAATGAATTCTTCATTTGAATCATCTGGTCCAGATGACGTATTTTCTTCTGGTCCTGTGTTTTTCTCTTGGCATCGCTTGCTCGATCCTTTATTTAAAGCTCGTCTGACATTCGCACATTTCTTATTGATAATGGAGGTAACCTTTGAACGGCTTTTTACAGCACCCTTTTTGTGGTTAAACTCCCGAGCAACAAGGCCTGAGAAGAACAATGGGTTAATCACACTAGAAACTAACATCGAAATATACTAGTTAAGTTCTTTTATAAGATAAATACTTACCCAGAATAACTTCTAAACGCTTTGTAGGGATTCCTTTCTTTTCTCCGCGTCCTTCTGCAGTGAGCTCACCTTTTCCATAAACACCTGAACAACGTCCTTCTGCAGTGAGCTCCGCGTGCTCCTGCTCAGTATGCAGTGTTAAGAGTATTTCACTAATCAATTCAGATGGTGTAGGGTATTTGTATTCTAATTTTTGTTTGTCTAATTTAGTTACAAAAACCTCACTTCCTTCAAGTAGCTCCACCTATTTATGAATTAGTATCTTATTCGTTTATAGTCTCAACAGCTTGCTTGAGGACTCAATATAATATTTACCTTCTCTTCATACTTTTCAAATGTAGTGGTAAATAGCCACACATTTGCCAAACTTGTCTCAAAGAACAATTAAAAGTAGAAAAAAGAATGCGTCCATTGCGTACAAGTTCTTAAGAACGACTTCCGGATGTATTTTAGACCATGGCCTCGTTTTTTTCCACCCTTATTGTTCAGCTATTTATGGAAAAAGGGCAAAACGTTTTCATATGTATAACTTGCCAGGATTTTATCGCGGATACAGTAAAGGTAAATTGAAGGCACATGTTCTGACTAACCTGCGTGAAACGCCAATTGAAAGTCAAGAAGAAAAAATTGAAGTGCGTCGTCTTAAGCACGACTTCGGGTCGTATTTTAGGCCATGGCCTGGTTTTTTGTAAATTCTTCATAGTTATAAATTGTACAGAAATTCAAGAGTATAGTAATTGAACAATTCACTTGCCCAAGTTGTCGTAATTTTGAGACCGATAGTAGTAGAGAAGTACCGAATTGGGGTCATGGCGTCATGTGCCAAATCTGGCACATGATCTGGCACCAGTAAATATGGCGTCAATGGACGCCCACAGCATTTTTTCTTCTTATGGCGCCAGTGAATCAAACATTTTTCTCGCAATCCTGCTGTGACGTCAGTGAAACGTACATGATGTGTATGGCGTCAGTGAATCAGATATGGCGTCCACCACATTATATTTTTTCGGACAATCTTCCTATGGTGCCAGTGAATCAAACACAACGTCACATTTTTCCCCGACGGGGGAAAACCCGACACCCCCTGACACCATGTTGACTTTGTGAATGGCGTGAAAATTTGTAGGAGAAATACCATGGCGTGGTTGGGGAAATACGTGAAGAAGTTTAACTCGTTTAATAATAAACATTTTTAAATTCTGCGTTCTGTAGGCAGATGCTTACGTTAAATATTTTGTGTTTCTAATTTTTTGGTTAGCTTATCTTAAATCTTATAACACCCATAAAATATTAATTTTATTAATTTTCATTATTAAAAACATAAAATTTCTCTTATCATAATATATTATTATTTGAACTGATAAGGGAAATAAACTCTATGTCCAAAACTTTGTCTCACTTTGCCAACAGTAAAGTGAACTTTCGATCTGATAAGAGAACCAATAATGATTTTGAAATGATAAAAGCATATGCCTCGATTTATCCATTCTTTCACATTCATGTCGAGGAAATGAACAAATATTTGATCTTTCAAAAGTATGGATTAACAGTAAATAGAAAAGATGGCAATTTTATCTCCTAAACACAAACAAAATCAAATTCAAACTATACTAAACAATGATAAAAGGGTAAAACTCATTTCAAAATCATCGGTAAATTTCCTCCGAGCGTGAGCAAGCAAAGGTTAAATTGATAAGTGCAGAAGTGAGATAATTTCAGAAATATGGCGGGTAGACTTTCGAACTACCCACGCTTTAGTCCATGCGTTTAATTCACTTCTAAAGTCAACATGATTAGAGCAAACTTTCCTATTAGTGTTCAAACCTTCCCATTTATTGTTCATACTTGCCCACTTATTGTTCCCATCCCGATATGAACACCAGATACTAGTGTTGCCGTCTTTAAAACAATGATTAGATACTAATAAGCCTACTTTCTATTGATTAAAGACATTTATTCCAATAGCACCATATCATAAATATCTTTATCAGGTTTATACAATGAACAAATATCGGATATATTTAATAAAGCGGAATAAAATTAAATCAAATACCCTCTATTCTATTAGGTAAATCTATGGATAAAAATATTTGTAAGATAAAGCAAGATACAGACCTTAGATTCTATCCCTTAGTCAAAAGTGTATCGAAATGGGAAAATATGTGATTGAAAGTGTGAACCCACCAAACTACGATTAAAAGTGGTTAAAAATAATTGAAAAGATAACCAAGATACTATTTAAAGCGATGGAGAATGATAGAAAAGATGACGAGAATACTACTGAAGGCTACACTATTTCTTTTCAAAGCTTCACTCTTTGTGTTCAAAGTTTCACTATTTCTGTTCAGTGTTTCACTATATCTGTTCAGTGTTTCACTATTTCTGTTCGGTGTTTCACTATTTCTGTTCAGAGTTTCACTATTTCTGTTCAGAGTTTCACTATTTATGTTCAGTGTTTCACTATTTCTGTTCAGTGTTTCACTATTTCTGTTCAGTGTTTCACTATTTCTGTTCAGATTTTCACTATTTCTGTTCAGATTTTCACTATTTCTGTTCAGATTTTCACTATTTCTGTTCAGTGTTTCACTATTTCTGTTCAGTGTTTCACTATTTCTGTTAAGATTTTCACTATTTCTGTTCAGAGTTTCACTATTTCTGTTCAGAGTTTCACTATTTATGTTCAGTGTTTCACTATTTCTGTTCAGTGTTTCACTATTTCTGTTCAGATTTTCACTATTTCTGTTCAGAGTTTCACTCTTTCCGTTCAAAGTTTCACTCTTTCCGTTCAGAGTTTCACTATTTCTGTTCGGTGTTTCGCTATTTCTGTTCAGTGTTTCACTATTTCCGTTCGGTGTTTCACTATTTCTGTTCAAAGTTTCACTATTTCTGTTCAGAGTTTCACTATTTATGTTCAGTGTTTCACTATTTCTGTTCAGTGTTTCACTATTTCTGTTCAGTGTTTCACTATTTCTGTTCAGATTTTCACTATTTCTGTTCAGATTTTCACTATTTCTGTTCAGTGTTTCACTATTTCTGTTCAGTGTTTCACTATTTCTGTTCAGATTTTCACTATTTCTGTTCAGAGTTTCACTATTTCTGTTCAGAGTTTCACTATTTATGTTCAGAGTTTCACCATTTCTGTTCAAAGTTTCACTCTTTCCGTTCAAAGTTTCACTCTTTCCGTTCAGAGTTTCACTATTTCTGTTCAGTGTTTCAATATTTCTGTTCAGTGTTTCACTATTTATGTTCAGTGTTTCACTATTTATGTTCAGTGTTTCACTATTTCTGTTCGGTGTTTAACTATTTCTGTTCGGTGTTTCACTATTTCTGTTCGGTGTTTCACTATTTCTGTTCGGAGTTTCACTATTTCTGTTCAGTGTTTCACTATTTCTGTTCAGTGTTTCACTATTTCTGTTCAGTGTTTCACTATTTATGTTCAGTGTTTCACTATTTCTGTTCGGTGTTTCACTATTTCTGTTCGGTGTTTCACTATTTCTGTTCGGTGTTTCACTATTTCTGTTCGGTGTTTCACTATTTCTGTTCGGTGTTTCACTATTTCTGTTCGGTGTTTCACTATTTCTGTTCAGAGTTTCACTATTTCTGTTCAGTGTTTCACTATTTCTGTTCAGTGTTTCACTATTTCTGTTCCGATTTTCACTATTTCTGTTCAGAGTTTCACTATTTCTGTTCAGAGTTTCACTATTTATGTTCAGAGTTTCACTATTTATGTTCAGAGTTTCACCATTTCTGTTCAAAGTTTCACTCTTTCTGTTCAAAGTCTCACTATTTCTGTTCAAAGATTCTTCATTTCTGTTCAAAGTTTCATTATTTCTTTTCAAATTTTCACTATTACTCTTCAAAGTTTCACTATCTCTGATCAAAGTTTCACTATTTATGTTTAAAGTTCCACTATTTATGTTCAAAGTTTCACTATTCATGTTCATTTTTCTGTTCAAACTCTCCCTGTTGCGGTTTAAAATTTTCTTGTTTCGGTCCAAACCTTTACTGTTTCGGTCCAAACTTTTCTTGTTTCGGTTCAAACTTTTCTTATTTCTGTTCAAACTCTTCTTGTTCTGGTTTAAACTTTTCCTAATTCTGTTCAAACATTTCTTAATCTTGTTCAAACAATTCTTAATTCGGTTCAAATATCTCTTAATTTTGTTCAAACATTCCCTATTTCCGTTCAAACACTCCCGATTTCCGTTCAAACTTTCCCGATTTCCGTTCAAAGTTTCACAGTTTCCGTTCAAAGTTTCATTATTTCTTTTCAAAGTTTCATTATTTCTTTTCAAAGTTTCATTATTTCTTTTCAAAGTTTAATTATTTGTTTTCAAAGTTTCACTATTTCCGTTCAAAGTTTCACTATTTCTGTTCAGTGTTTCACTATTTCTGATCAAAGTTTCACTATTTATACTCCAAGTCAAGATGTTTTTAAACTAGTAAAATGTTGATGGAAACGTCGTCAAATGAATAAATTTCAATAAAAAGTAACGCGAAATGAATCATAATGGAGATAAGAGTTACGTCATTCGTCTAAACTACACTCGGAATAGAAAAACATTTATAACTGTTAAGTCACAACCGTTGCCTTGAAGGAACAGATCTGCGAATTCTAGGACCATAGGGGGGCGCTTTTTGAAAAAAAGGTGGGTGGTGGCGCCCCCTTTGGTCTTAGAATTCGCAGATCTGTTCCTTCAAGGCAACGGTTGTGACTTAAAAGTTATAAATGTTTTTATATTCCGAGTGTAGTTTAGACGAATGACGTAACTCTTATCTCCATTATGATTCATTTCGCGTTACTCTTTATTGAAATTTATTCATTTGACGACGTTTCCATCAACATTTTACTAGTTTAACAACATCTTGACTTGGAGTATAAATAGTGAAACTTTGATCAGAAATAGTGAAACACTGAACAGAAATAGTGAAACTTTGAACGGAAATAGTGAAACTTTGAAAACAAATAATTAAACTTTGAAAAGAAATAATGAAACTTTGAACGGAAACTGTGAAACTTTGAACGGAAATCGGGAAAGTTTGAACGGAAATCGGGAGTGTTTGAACGGAAATAGGGAATGTTTGAACAAAATTAAGAGATATTTTTAAGAATTGTTTGAACAAGATTAAGAAATGTTTGAACAGAATTAGGAAAAGTTTAAACCAGAAGAAGAAGAGTTTGAACAGAAATAAGAAAAGTTTGAACCGAAACAAGAAAAGTTTGAACCGAAACAAGAAAAGTTTGGACCGAAACAGTAAAGGTTTGGACCGAAACAAGAAAATTTTAAACCGCAATAGGGAGAGTTTGAACAGAAAAATGAACATCAATAGTGAAACTTTGAACATAAATAGTGGAACTTTAAACATAAATAGTGAAACTTTGATCAGAGATAGTGAAACTTTGAAGAGTAATAGTGAAACTTTGATCAGAGATAGTGAAACTTTGAAGAGTAATAGTGAAAATTTGAACAGAAATAAAGAAACTTTGAACAGAAATAAAGAATCTTTGAACAGAAATAGTGAAACTTTGAACAGAAATAGTGAGACTTTGAACAGAAATGGTGAAACTCTGAACATAAATAGTGAAACTCTGAACAGAAGTAGTGAAACTCTGAACAGAAATAGTGAAAATCTGAACAGAAATAGTGAAACACTGAACAGAAATAGTGAAACACTGAACAGAAATAGTGAAACACTGAACATAAATAGTGAAACTCTGAACAGAAATAGTGAAACTCTGAACAGAAATAGTGAAACACCGAACAGAAATAGTGAAACACTGAACAGATATATTGTAACACTGAACAGAAATAGTGAAACTCTGAACAGAAATAGTGAAACACTGAACAGAAATAGTGAAACTCTGAACAGAAATAGTGAAACTCTGAACAGAAATAGTGAAACTCTGAACAGAAATAGGGAAACTTTGAACAGAAAGAGTGAAACTTTGAAAAGAAATTGTGAAACTCTGAACAGAAATAGTGAAACTCTGAACAGAAATAGTGAAACTCTGAACAGAAATAGTGAAACACTGAACAGAAATAGTGAAACACTGAACAGAAATAGTAAAACACCGAACAGAAATAGTGAAACACCGAACAGAAATAGTGAAACACCGAACAGAAATAGTGAAACACTGAACATAAATAGTGAAACTCTGAACAGAAATAGTGAAACACCGAACAGAAATAGTGAAACACCGAACAGAAATAGTGAAACACCGAACAGAAATAGTGAAACACCGAACAGAAATAGTGAAACACCGAACAGAAATAGTGAAACACCGAACAGAAATAGTGAAACACCGAACAGAAATAGTGAAACACCGAACAGAAATAGTGAAACACCGAACAGAAATAGTGAAACACCGAACAGAAATAGTGAAACACCGAACAGAAATCGTGAAACACCGAACAGAAATAGTGAAACACCGTACAGAAATAGTAAAACACTGAACAGAAATAGTGAAACACCGAACAGAAATAGTGAAACACCGAACAGAAATAGTGAAACTCTGAACAGAAATAGTGAAACTCTGAACAGAAATAGTGAAACACTGAACAGATATAGTGAAACACTGAACAGAAATAGTGAAACTCTGAACAGAAATAGTGAAACACTGAACAGAAATAGTGAAACTCTGAACAGAAATAGTGAAACTTTGAAAAGAAATTGTGAAACTCTGAACAGAAATAGTGAAACTCTGAACAGAAATAGTGAAACACTGAACAGAAATAGTGAAACACTGAACAGAAATAGTGAAACACCGAACAGAAATAGTGAAACACCGAACAGAAATAGTGAAACACCGAACAGAAATAGTGAAACACTGAACATAAATAGTGAAACTCTGAACAGAAATAGTGAAACACCGAACAGAAATAGTGAAACACCGAACAGAAATAGTGAAACACCGAACAGAAATAGTAAAACACTGAACAGAAATAGTGAAACACCGAACAGAAATAGTAAAACACCGAACAGAAATAGTGAAACACTGAACATAAATAGTGAAACACTGAACAGAAATAGTGAAACTCTGAACAGAAATAGTGAAACACCGAACAGAAATAGTGAAACACCGAACAGAAATAGTGAAACACCGAACAGAAATAGTGAAACACCGAACAGAAAAAGTGAAACACCGAACAGAAATAGTGAAACACCGAACAGAAATAGTGAAACACTGAACAGAAATAGTGAAAATCTGAACAGAAAGAGTGAAACTTTGAACAGAAAGAGTGAAACTTTGAACAGAAATTGTGAAACTCTGAACAGAAATAGTGAAACTCTGAACAGAAATAGTGAAACACCGAACAGAAATAGTGAAACACCGAACAGAAATAGTGAAACTCTGAACAGAAATAGTGAAACTCTGAACAGAAATAGTGAAACACCGAACAGAAAGAGTGAAACTTTGAAAAGAAATTGTGAAACTCTGAACAGAAATAGTGAAACTCTGAACAGAAATAGTGAAACACTGAACAGAAATAGTGAAACACTGAACAGAAATAGTGAAACACCGAACAGAAATAGTGAAACACCGAACAGAAATAGTGAAACACCGAACAGAAATAGTGAAACACTGAACATAAATAGTGAAACTCTGAACAGAAATAGTGAAACACCGAACAGAAATAGTGAAACACCGAACAGAAATAGTGAAACACCGAACAGAAATAGTAAAACACTGAACAGAAATAGTGAAACACCGAACAGAAATAGTAAAACACCGAACAGAAATAGTGAAACACTGAACATAAATAGTGAAACTCTGAACAGAAATAGTGAAACTCTGAACAGAAATAGTGAAACACCGAACAGAAATAGTGAAACACCGAACAGAAATAGTGAAACACCGAACAGAAATAGTAAAACACTGAACAGAAATAGTGACACACCGAACAGAAATAGTGAAACACCGAACAGAAATAGTGAAACACTGAACATAAATAGTGAAACTCTGAACAGAAATAGTGAAACTCTGAACAGAAATAGTGAAACTCTAAACAGAAATAGTGAAACACCGAACAGAAATAGTGAAACACCGAACAGAAATAGTGAAACACTGAACATAAATAGTGAAACACTGAACAGAAATAGTGAAACACTGAACAGAAATAGTGAAACACTGAACAGAAATAGTGAAACACTGAACAGAAATAGTGAAACACTGAACAGAAATAGTGAAACACTGAACAGAAATAGTGAAACACTGAACAGAAATAGTGAAAATCTGAACAGAAATAGTGAAACTTTGAACAGAAAGAGTGAAACTTTGAACATAAATAGTGAAACTCTGAACAGAAATAGTGAAACACCGAACAGAAATAGTGAAACACCGAACAGAAATAGTGAAACACCGAACAGAAATAGTGAAACACCGAACAGAAACAGTGAAACACCGAACAGAAATAGTGAAACACCGAACAGAAATAGTGAAACACTGAACAGAAATAGTGAAACACTGAACAGAAATAGTGAAACAACGAACAGAAATAGTGAAACACCGAACAGAAATAGTGAAACACCGAACAGAAATAGTGAAACTCTGAACAGAAATAGTGAAACTTTGAACAGAAAGAGTGAAACTCTGAACAGAAATAGTGAAACTCTGAACAGAAATAGTGAAACACTGAACAGAAATAGTGAAACACCGAACAGAAATAGTGAAACACCGAACAGAAATAGTGAAACACTGAACAGAAATAGTGAAACACTGAACAGAAATAGTGAAACACCGAACAGAAATAGTGAAACACCGAACAGAAATAGTGAAACACCGAACAGAAATAGTGAAACACCGAACAGAAATTATGAAACACTGTACATAAATAGTGAAACACTGAACAGAAATAGTGAAACACTGAACAAAAATAGTGAAACACTGAACAGAAATAGTGAAACACTGAACAGAAATAGTGAAACACTGAACAGAAATAGTGAAACACTGAAGAGAAATAGTGAAACACTGAACAGAAATAGTGAAAATCTGAACAGAAAGAGTGAAACTTTGAACAGAAAGAGTGAAACTTTGAACAGAAATTGTGAAACTCTGAACAGAAATAGTGAAACACCGAACAGAAATAGTGAAACACCGAACAGAAATAGTGAAACTCTGAACAGAAATAGTGAAACTCTGAACAGAAATAGTGAAACTCTGAACAGAAATAGTGAAACACCGAACAGAAATAGTGAAACACCGAACAGATATAGTGAAACACTGAACAGAAATAGTGAAACTCTGAACAGAAATAGTGAAACACTGAACAGAAATAGTGAAACTCTGAACAGAAATAGTGAAACTTTGAACAGAAAGAGTGAAACTCTGAACAGAAATAGTGAAACTCTGAACAGAAATAGTGAAACACTGAACAGAAATAGTGAAACACTGAACAGAAATAGTGAAACACCGAACAGAAATAGTGAAACACCGAACAGAAATAGTGAAACACCGAACAGAAATAGTGAAACACCGAACAGAAATAGTGAAACACCGAACAGAAATAGTAAAACACCGAACAGAAATAGTAAAACACTGAACAGAAATAGTGACACACCGAACAGAAATAGTGAAACACCGAACAGAAATAGTGAAACACTGAACATAAATAGTGAAACTCTGAACAGAAATAGTGAAACTCTGAACAGAAATAGTGAAACTCTGAACAGAAATAGTGAAACACCGAACAGAAATAGTGAAACACCGAACAGAAATAGTGAAACACTGAACATAAATAGTGAAACACTGAACATAAATAGTGAAACACTGAACAGAAATAGTGAAACACTGAACAGAAATAGTGAAACACTGAACAGAAATAGTGAAACACTGAACAGAAATAGTGAAACACTGAACAGAAATAGTGAAACACTGAACAGAAATAGTGAAAATCTGAACAGAAATAGTGAAACTTTGAACAGAAAGAGTGAAACTTTGAACATAAATAGTGAAACTCTGAACAGAAATAGTGAAACACCGAACAGAAATAGTGAAACACCTAACAGAAATAGTGAAACACCGAACAGAAATAGTAAAACACTGAACAGAAATAGTGACACACCGAACAGAAATAGTGAAACACCGAACAGAAATAGTGAAACACTGAACATAAATAGTGAAACTCTGAACAGAAATAGTGAAACTCCGAACAGAAATAGTGAAACTCTGAACAGAAATAGTGAAACACCGAACAGAAATAGTGAAACACCGAACAGAAATAGTGAAACACCGAACATAAATAGTGAAACACTGAACAGAAATAGTGAAACACTGAACAGAAATAGTGAAACACTGAACAGAAATAGTGAAACACTGAACAGAAATAGTGAAACACTGAACAGAAATAGTGAAACACTGAACAGAAATAGTGAAACACTGAACAGAAATAGTGAAACACTGAACAGAAATAGTGAAAATCTGAACAGAAATAGTGAAACTTTGAACAGAAAGAGTGAAACTTTGAACATAAATAGTGAAACTCTGAACAGAAATAGTGAAACACCGAACAGAAATAGTGAAACACCGAACAGAAATAGTGAAACACCGAACAGAAATAGTGAAACACCGAACAGAAACAGTGAAACACCGAACAGAAATAGTGAAACACCGAACAGAAATAGTGAAACACTGAACAGAAATAGTGAAACACTGAACAGAAATAGTGAAACAACGAACAGAAATAGTGAAACACCGAACAGAAATAGTGAAACACCGAACAGAAATAGTGAAACTCTGAACAGAAATAGTGAAACTTTGAACAGAAAGAGTGAAACTCTGAACAGAAATAGTGAAACTCTGAACAGAAATAGTGAAACACTGAACAGAAATAGTGAAACACCGAACAGAAATAGTGAAACACCGAACAGAAATAGTGAAACACTGAACAGAAATAGTGAAACACTGAACAGAAATAGTGAAACACCGAACAGAAATAGTGAAACACCGAACAGAAATAGTGAAACACCGAACAGAAATAGTGAAACACCGAACAGAAATTATGAAACACTGAACATAAATAGTGAAACACTGAACAGAAATAGTGAAACACTGAACAAAAATAGTGAAACACTGAACAGAAATAGTGAAACACTGAACAGAAATAGTGAAACACTGAACAGAAATAGTGAAACACTGAACAGAAATAGTGAAACACTGAACAGAAATAGTGAAAATCTGAACAGAAAGAGTGAAACTTTGAACAGAAAGAGTGAAACTTTGAACAGAAATTGTGAAACTCTGAACAGAAATAGTGAAACACCGAACAGAAATAGTGAAACACCGAACAGAAATAGTGAAACTCTGAACAGAAATAGTGAAACTCTGAACAGAAATAGTGAAACTCTGAACAGAAATAGTGAAACACCGAACAGAAATAGTGAAACACCGAACAGATATAGTGAAACACTGAACAGAAATAGTGAAACTCTGAACAGAAATAGTGAAACACTGAACAGAAATAGTGAAACTCTGAACAGAAATAGTGAAACTTTGAACAGAAAGAGTGAAACTCTGAACAGAAATAGTGAAACTCTGAACAGAAATAGTGAAACACTGAACAGAAATAGTGAAACACTGAACAGAAATAGTGAAACACCGAACAGAAATAGTGAAACACCGAACAGAAATAGTGAAACACCGAACAGAAATAGTGAAACACCGAACAGAAACAGTGAAACACCGAACAGAAATAGTGAAACACCGAACAGAAATAGTGAAACACTGAACAGAAATAGTGAAACACTGAACAGAAATAGTGAAACACCGAACAGAAATAGTGAAACACCGAACAGAAATAGTGAAACACCGAACAGAAATAGTGAAACACTGAACAGAAATAGTAAAACACTGAACAGAAATAGTGAAACACCGAACAGAAATAGTGAAACACCGAACAGAAATAGTGAAACACTGAACAGAAATAGTGAAACACTGAACAGAAATAGTGAAACACTGAACAGAAATAGTGAAACACTGAACAGAAATAGTGAAACACTGAACAGAAATAGTGAAACACTGAACAGAAATAGTGAAAATCTGAACAGAAAGAGTGAAACTTTGAACAGAAATTGTGAAACTCTGAACAGAAATAGTGAAACACTGAAAAGAAATAGTGAAACACCGAACAGAAATAGTGAAACACCGAACAGAAATAGTGAAACACCGAACAGAAATAGTGAAACACCGAACAGAAATAGTGAAACACTGAACATAAATAGTGAAACTCTGAACAGAAATAGTGAAACACCGAACAGAAATAGTGAAACACTGAACAGAAATAGTGAAACACTGAACAGAAATAGTGAAACACTGAACAGAAATAGTGAAAATCTGAACAGAAAGAGTGAAACTTTGAACATAAATAGTGAAACACCGAACAGAAATAGTGAAACTCTGAACAGAAATAGTGAAACTCTGAACAGAAATAGTGAAACACTGAACAGAAATAGTGAAACTCTGAACAGAAATAGTGAAACTTTGAACAGGAAGAATGAAACTCTGAACAGAAATAGTGAAACTCTGAACAGAAATAGTGAAACACTGAACAGAAATAGTGAAACACTGAAAAGAAATAGTGAAACACCGAACAGAAATAGTGAAACACCGAACAGAAATAGTGAAACACCGAACAGAAATAGTGAAACACCGAACAGAAATAGTGAAACACTGAACATAAATAGTGAAACTCTGAACAGAAATAGTGAAACACCGAACAGAAATAGTGAAACACCGAACAGAAATAGTGAAACACCGAACAGAAATAGTGAAACACTGAACATAAATAGTGAAACTCTGAACAGAAATAGTGAAACTCTGAACAGAAATAGTGAAACACCGAACAGAAATAGTGAAACACCGAACAGAAATAGTGAAACACTGAACATAAATAGTGAAACACTGAACAGAAATAGTGAAACACTGAACAGAAATAGTGAAACACTGAACAGAAATAGTGAAACACTGAACAGAAATAGTGAAACACTGAACAGAAATAGTGAAACACTGAACAGAAATAGTGAAACACTGAACAGAAATAGTGAAAATCTGAACAGAAATAGTGAAACTTTGAACAGAAAGAGTGAAACTTTGAACATAAATAGTGAAACTCTGAACAGAAATAGTGAAAAACCGAACAGAAATAGTGAAACACCGAACAGAAATAGTGAAACACCGAACAGAAACAGTGAAACACCGAACAGAAATAGTGAAACACAGAACAGAAATAGTGAAACACTGAACAGAAATAGTGAAACACAGAACAGAAATAGTGAAACACCGAACAGAAATAGTGAAACACCGAACAGAAATAGTGAAACACCGAACAGAAATAGTGAAACACTGAACATAAATAGTGAAACTCTGAACAGAAATAGTGAAACACCGAACAGAAATAGTGAAACACCGAACAGAAATAGTGAAAATCTGAACAGAAAGAGTGAAACTTTGAACAGAAATTGTGAAACTCTGAACAGAAATAGTGAAACTTTGAACATAAATAGTGAAACACCGAACAGAAATAGTGAAACTCTGAACAGAAATAGTGAAACACCGAACAGAAATAGTGAAACACCGAACAGAAATAGTGAAACACCGAACAGAAATAGTAAAACACTGAACAGAAATAGTGACACACCGAACAAAAATAGTGAAACACCGAACAGAAATAGTGAAACACTGAACATAAATAGTGAAACTCTGAACAGAAATAGTGAAACTCTGAACAGAAATAGTGAAACACCGAACAGAAATAGTGAAACACCGAACAGAAATAGTGAAACACTGAACATAAATAGTGAAACACTGAACAGAAATAGTGAAACACTGAACAGAAATAGTGAAACACTGAACAGAAATAGTGAAACACTGAACAGAAATAGTAAAACACTGAACAGAAATAGTGAAACACCGAACAGAAATAGTGAAACACCGAACAGAAATAGTGAAACACCGAACAGAAATAGTGAAACACCGAACAGAAACAGTGAAACACCGAACAGAAATAGTGAAACACCGAACAGAAATAGTGAAACACTGAACAGAAATAGTGAAACACTGAACAGAAATAGTGAAACACCGAACAGAAATAGTGAAACACCGAACAGAAATAGTGAAACTCTGAACAGAAATAGTGAAACACCGAACAGAAATAGTGAAACACCGAACAGATATAGTGAAACACTGAACAGAAATAGTGAAACTCTGAACAGAAATAGTGAAACACTGAACAGAAATAGTGAAACTCTGAACAGAAATAGTGAAACACTGAACAGAAATAGTGAAACACCGAACAGAAATAGTGAAACACCGAACAGAAATAGTGAAACACCGAACAGAAATAGTGAAACACCGAACAGAAACAGTGAAACACCGAACAGAAATAGTAAAACACTGAACAGAAATAGTGACACACCGAACAGAAATAGTGAAACACCGAACAGAAATAGTGAAACTCTGAACAGAAATAGTGAAACTCTGAACAGAAATAGTGAAACTCTGAACAGAAATAGTGAAACACCGAACAGAAATAGTGAAACACCGAACAGATATAGTGAAACACTGAACAGAAATAGTGAAACTCTGAACAGAAATAGTGAAACTTTGAACAGGAAGAATGAAACTCTGAACAGAAATAGTGAAACTCTGAACAGAAATAGTGAAACACTGAACAGAAATAGTGAAACACTGAAAAGAAATAGTGAAACACCGAACAGAAATAGTGAAACACCGAACAGAAATAGTGAAACACCGAACAGAAATAGTGAAACACCGAACAGAAATAGTGAAACACTGAACATAAATAGTGAAACTCTGAACAGAAATAGTGAAACACCGAACAGAAATAGTGAAACACCGAACAGAAATAGTGAAACACCGAACAGAAATAGTGAAACACTGAACATAAATAGTGAAACTCTGAACAGAAATAGTGAAACACTGAACAGAAATAGTGAAACACCGAACAGAAATAGTGAAACACCGAACAGAAATAGTGAAACACTGAACATAAATAGTGAAACACTGAACAGAAATAGTGAAACACTGAACAGAAATAGTGAAACACTGAACAGAAATAGTGAAACACTGAACAGAAATAGTGAAACACTGAACAGAAATAGTGAAACACTGAACAGAAATAGTGAAACACTGAACAGAAATAGTGAAAATCTGAACAGAAATAGTGAAACTTTGAACAGAAAGAGTGAAACTTTGAACATAAATAGTGAAACTCTGAACAGAAATAGTGAAAAACCGAACAGAAATAGTGAAACACCGAACAGAAATAGTGAAACACCGAACAGAAACAGTGAAACACCGAACAGAAATAGTGAAACACAGAACAGAAATAGTGAAACACTGAACAGAAATAGTGAAACACAGAACAGAAATAGTGAAACACCGAACAGAAATAGTGAAACACCGAACAGAAATAGTGAAACACCGAACAGAAATAGTGAAACACTGAACATAAATAGTGAAACTCTGAACAGAAATAGTGAAACACCGAACAGAAATAGTGAAACACCGAACAGAAATAGTGAAAATCTGAACAGAAAGAGTGAAACTTTGAACAGAAATTGTGAAACTCTGAACAGAAATAGTGAAACTTTGAACATAAATAGTGAAACACCGAACAGAAATAGTGAAACTCTGAACAGAAATAGTGAAACACCGAACAGAAATAGTGAAACACCGAACAGAAATAGTGAAACACCGAACAGAAATAGTAAAACACTGAACAGAAATAGTGACACACCGAACAAAAATAGTGAAACACCGAACAGAAATAGTGAAACACTGAACATAAAAAGTGAAACTCTGAACAGAAATAGTGAAACTCTGAACAGAAATAGTGAAACACCGAACAGAAATAGTGAAACACCGAACAGAAATAGTGAAACACTGAACATAAATAGTGAAACACTGAACAGAAATAGTGAAACACTGAACAGAAATAGTGAAACACTGAACAGAAATAGTGAAACACTGAACAGAAATAGTGAAACACTGAACAGAAATAGTGAAACACCGAACAGAAATAGTGAAACACCGAACAGAAATAGTGAAACACCGAACAGAAATAGTGAAACACCGAACAGAAACAGTGAAACACCGAACAGAAATAGTGAAACACCGAACAGAAATAGTGAAACACTGAACAGAAATAGTGAAACACTGAACAGAAATAGTGAAACACCGAACAGAAATAGTGAAACACCGAACAGAAATAGTGAAACACCGAACAGAAATAGTGAAACACTGAACAGAAATAGTAAAACACTGAACAGAAATAGTGAAACACCGAACAGAAATAGTGAAACACCGAACAGAAATAGTGAAACACTGAACAGAAATAGTGAAACACTGAACAGAAATAGTGAAACACTGAACAGAAATAGTGAAACACTGAACAGAAATAGTGAAACACTGAACAGAAATAGTGAAACACTGAACAGAAATAGTGAAAATCTGAACAGAAAGAGTGAAACTTTGAACAGAAATTGTGAAACTTTGAACAGAAATAGTGAAACACCGAACAGAAATAGTGAAACACCGAACAGAAATAGTGAAACTCTGAACAGAAATAGTGAAACTCTGAACATAAATAGTGAAACTCTGAACAGAAATAGTGAAACTCTGAACATAAATAGTGAAACTCTGAACACAAATAGTGAAACACCGAACAGAAATAGTGAAACACCGAACAGATATAGTGAAACACTGAACAGAAATAGTGAAACTCTGAACAGAAATAGTGAAACACTGAACAGAAATAGTGAAACTCTGAACAGAAATAGTGAAACTTTGAACAGAAAGAGTGAAACTCTGAACAGATATAGTGAAACTCTGAACAGAAATAGTGAAACACTGAACAGAAATAGTGAAACACTGAACAGAAATAGTGAAACACCGAACAGAAATAGTGAAACACCGAACAGAAATAGTGAAACACCGAACAGAAATAGTGAAACACCGAACAGAAATAGTGAAACACTGAACATAAATAGTGAAACTCTGAACAGAAATAGTGAAACACCGAACAGAAATAGTGAAACACCGAACAGAAATAGTGAAACACCGAACAGAAATAGTAAAACACTGAACAGAAATAGTGACACACCGAACAGAAATAGTGAAACACCGAACAGAAATAGTGAAACTCTGAACAGAAATAGTGAAACTCTGAACAGAAATAGTGAAACACCGAACAGAAATAGTGAAACACCGAACAGAAATAGTGAAACTCTGAACAGAAATAGTGAAACTCTGAACAGAAATAGTGAAACTCTGAACAGAAATAGTGAAACTCTGAACAGAAAGAGTGAAACTTTGAACATAAATAGTGAAACTTTGAACAGAAATAGTGAAACACCGAACAGAAATAGTGAAACACTGAACAGAAATAGTGAAACACCGAACAGAAATAGTGAAACACCGAACAGAAACAGTGAAACACCGAACAGAAACAGTGAAACACTGAACAGAAATAGTGAAACACTGAACAGAAATAGTGAAACACTGAACAGAAATAGTGAAACACTTAACAGAAATAGTGAAACACTGAACAGAAATAGTGAAACACTGAACAGAAATAGTGAAACACTGAACAGATATAGTGAAACACTGAACAGAAATAGTGAAACTCTGAACAGAAATAGTGAAACACTGAACAGAAATAGTGAAACTCTGAACAGAAATAGTGAAACTTTGAACAGGAAGAATGAAACTCTGAACAGAAATAGTGAAACACTGAACAGAAATAGTGAAACACTGAACAGAAATAGTGAAACACTGAACATAAATAGTGAAACTCTGAACAGAAATAGTGAAACACCGAACAGAAATAGTGAAACACCGAACAGAAATAGTGAAACACCGAACAGAAATAGTGAAACACTGAACATAAATAGTGAAACTCTGAACAGAAATAGTGAAACTCTGAACAGAAATAGTGAAACACCGAACAGAAATAGTGAAACACCGAACAGAAATAGTGAAACACTGAACATAAATAGTGAAACACTGAACAGAAATAGTGAAACACTGAACAGAAATAGTGAAACACTGAACAGAAATAGTGAAACACTGAACAGAAATAGTGAAACACTGAACAGAAATAGTGAAACACTGAACAGAAATAGTGAAACACTGAACAGAAATAGTGAAAATCTGAACAGAAATAGTGAAACTTTGAACAGAAAGAGTGAAACTTTGAACATAAATAGTGAAACTCTGAACAGAAATAGTGAAAAACCGAACAGAAATAGTGAAACACCGAACAGAAATAGTGAAACACCGAACAGAAATAGTGAAACACCGAACAGAAACAGTGAAACACCGAACAGAAATAGTGAAACACTGAACAGAAATAGTGAAACACTGAACAGAAATAGTGAAACACTGAACAGAAATAGTGAAACACCGAACAGAAATAGTGAAACACCGAACAGAAATAGTGAAACACCGAACAGAAATAGTGAAACACCGAACAGAAACAGTGAAACACCGAACAGAAATAGTGAAACACCGAACAGAAATAGTGAAACACTGAACAGAAATAGTGAAACACTGAACAGAAATAGTGAAACACCGAACAGAAATAGTGAAACACCGAACAGAAATAGTGAAACACCGAACAGAAATAGTGAAACACTGAACAGAAATAGTAAAACACTGAACAGAAATAGTGAAACACCGAACAGAAATAGTGAAACACCGAACAGAAATAGTGAAACACTGAACAGAAATAGTGAAACACTGAACAGAAATAGTGAAACACTGAACAGAAATAGTGAAACACTGAACAGAAATAGTGAAACACTGAACAGAAATAGTGAAACACTGAACAGAAATAGTGAAAATCTGAACAGAAAGAGTGAAACTTTGAACAGAAATTGTGAAACTCTGAACAGAAATAGTGAAACTTTGAACATAAATAGTGAAACACCGAACAGAAATAGTGAAACTCTGAACAGAAATAGTGAAACTCTGAACATAAATAGTGAAACTCTGAACAGAAATAGTGAAACTCTGAACATAAATAGTGAAACTCTGAACACAAATAGTGAAACCCCGAACAGAAATAGTGAAACACCGAACAGATATAGTGAAACACTGAACAGAAATAGTGAAACTCTGAACAGAAATAGTGAAACACTGAACAGAAATAGTGAAACTCTGAACAGAAATAGTGAAACTTTGAACAGAAAGAGTGAAACTCTGAACAGATATAGTGAAACTCTGAACAGAAATAGTGAAACACTGAACAGAAATAGTGAAACACTGAACAGAAATAGTGAAACACCGAACAGAAATAGTGAAACACCGAACAGAAATAGTGAAACACCGAACAGAAATAGTGAAACACCGAACAGAAATAGTGAAACACTGAACATAAATAGTGAAACTCTGAACAGAAATAGTGAAACACCGAACAGAAATAGTGAAACACCGAACAGAAATAGTGAAACACCGAACAGAAATAGTAAAACACTGAACAGAAATAGTGACACACCGAACAGAAATAGTGAAACACCGAACAGAAATAGTGAAACTCTGAACAGAAATAGTGAAACACCGAACAGAAATAGTGAAACACCGAACAGAAATAGTGAAACTCTGAACAGAAATAGTGAAACTCTGAACAGAAATAGTGAAACTCTGAACAGAAATAGTGAAACACCGAACAGAAATAGTGAAACACCGAACAGATATAGTGAAACACTGAACAGAAATAGTGAAACACTGAACAGAAATAGTGAAACACTGAACAGAAATAGTGAAACACCGAACAGAAATAGTGAAACACCGAACAGAAATAGCGAAACACTGAACAGAAATAGTGAAACACTGAACAGAAATAGTGAAACACTGAACAGAAATAGTGAAAATCTGAACAGAAATAGTGAAACTTTGAACAGAAAGAGTGAAACTTTGAACAGAAAGAGTGAAACTTTGAACATAAATAGTGAAACTTTGAACAGAAATAGTGAAACACCGAACAGAAATAGTGAAACACCGAACAGAAATAGTGAAACACCGAACAGAAATAGTGAAACACCGAACAGAAACAGTGAAACACCGAACAGAAATAGTGAAACACCGAACAGAAATAGTGAAACACTGAACAGAAATAGTGAAACACCGAACAGAAATAGTGAAACACCGAACAGAAATAGTGAAACACCGAACAGAAATAGTGAAACACCGAACAGAAATAGTGAAACACTGAACATAAATAGTGAAACACTGAACAGAAATAGTGAAACACTGAACAGAAATAGTGAAACACTGAACAGAAATAGCGAAACACTGAACAGAAATAGCGAAACACTGAACAGAAATAGTGAAACACTGAACAGAAATAGTGAAACACTGAACAGAAATAGTGAAACACTGAACAGAAATAGCGAAACACTGAACAGAAATAGCGAAACACTGAACAGAAATAGTGAAACACTGAACAGAAATAGTGAAACACTGAACAGAAATAGTGAAAATCTGAACAGAAATAGTGAAACTTTGAACAGAAAGAGTGAAACTTTGAACATAAATAGTGAAACTTTGAACAGAAATAGTGAAACACCGAACAGAAATAGTGAAACACCGAACAGAAATAGTGAAACACCGAACAGAAACAGTGAAACACCGAACAGAAACAGTGAAACACCGAACAGAAATAGTGAAACACTGAACAGAAATAGTGAAACACTGAACAGAAATAGTGAAACACTGAACAGAAATAGTGAAACACTTAACAGAAATAGTGAAACACTGAACAGAAATAGTGAAACACTGAACAGAAATAGTGAAACACTGAACAGATATAGTGAAACACTGAACAGAAATAGTGAAACTCTGAACAGAAATAGTGAAACACTGAACAGAAATAGTGAAACTCTGAACAGAAATAGTGAAACTTTGAACAGGAAGAATGAAACTCTGAACAGAAATAGTGAAACACTGAACAGAAATAGTGAAACACTGAACAGAAATAGTGAAACACTGAACATAAATAGTGAAACTCTGAACAGAAATAGTGAAACACCGAACAGAAATAGTGAAACACCGAACAGAAATAGTGAAACACCGAACAGAAATAGTGAAACACTGAACATAAATAGTGAAACTCTGAACAGAAATAGTGAAACTCTGAACAGAAATAGTGAAACACCGAACAGAAATAGTGAAACACCGAACAGAAATAGTGAAACACTGAACATAAATAGTGAAACACTGAACAGAAATAGTGAAACACTGAACAGAAATAGTGAAACACTGAACAGAAATAGTGAAACACTGAACAGAAATAGTGAAACACTGAACAGAAATAGTGAAACACTGAACAGAAATAGTGAAACACTGAACAGAAATAGTGAAACACTGAACAGAAATAGTGAAAATCTGAACAGAAATAGTGAAACTTTGAACAGAAAGAGTGAAACTTTGAACATAAATAGTGAAACTCTGAACAGAAATAGTGAAAAACCGAACAGAAATAGTGAAACACCGAACAGAAATAGTGAAACACCGAACAGAAATAGTGAAACACCGAACAGAAACAGTGAAACACCGAACAGAAATAGTGAAACACCGAACAGAAATAGTGAAACACCGAACAGAAATAGTGAAACACCGAACAGAAATAGTGAAACACCGAACAGAAATAGTGAAACACCGAACAGAAATAGTGAAACACCGAACAGAAATAGTGAAACACTGAACATAAATAGTGAAACTCTGAACAGAAATAGTGAAACACCGAACAGAAATAGTGAAACACCGAACAGAAATAGTGAAAATCTGAACAGAAAGAGTGAAACTTTGAACAGAAATTGTGAAACTCTGAACAGAAATAGTGAAACTTTGAACATAAATAGTGAAACACCGAACAGAAATAGTGAAACACTGAACATAAATAGTGAAACACTGAACAGAAATAGTGAAACACCGAACAGAAATAGTGAAACACCGAACAGAAATAGTAAAACACTGAACAGAAATAGTGACACACCGAACAGAAATAGTGAAACACCGAACAGAAATAGTGAAACACTGAACATAAATAGTGGAACTCTGAACAGAAATAGTGAAACTCTGAACAGAAATAGTGAAACACCGAACAGAAATAGTGAAACACCGAACAGAAATAGTGAAACACTGAACATAAATAGTGAAACACTGAACAGAAATAGTGAAACACTGAACAGAAATAGTGAAACACTGAACAGAAATAGTGAAACACTGAACAGAAATAGTGAAACACCGAACAGAAATAGTGAAACACCGAACAGAAATAGTGAAACACCGAACAGAAATAGTGAAACACCGAACAGAAACAGTGAAACACCGAACAGAAATAGTGAAACACCGAACAGAAATAGTGAAACACTGAACAGAAATAGTGAAACACTGAACAGAAATAGTGAAACACCGAACAGAAATAGTGAAACACCGAACAGAAATAGTGAAACACCGAACAGAAATAGTGAAACACTGAACAGAAATAGTAAAACACTGAACAGAAATAGTGAAACACCGAACAGAAATAGTGAAACTCTGAACAGAAATAGTGAAACTTTGAACAGAAAGAGTGAAACTCTGAACAGAAATAGTGAAACTCTGAACAGAAATAGTGAAACACTGAACAGAAATAGTGAAACACTGAACAGAAATAGTGAAACACCGAACACTATTTATGTTCAGTGTTTCACTATTTCTGTTCGGTGTTTCACTATTTCTGTTCGGTGTTTCACTATTTCTGTTCGGTGTTTCACTATTTCTGTTCAGAGTTTCACTATTTATGTTCAGTGTTTCACTATTTCTGTTCGGTGTTTCACTATTTCTGTTCGGTGTTTCACTATTTCTGTTCGGTGTTTCACTATTTCTGTTCGGTGTTTCACTATTTCTTTTCAGTGTTTCACTATTTCTGTTCAGTGTTTCACTATTTCTGTTCAGAGTTTCACTATTTCTGTTCAGAGTTTCATTCTTCCTGTTCAAAGTTTCACTATTTCTGTTCAGAGTTTCACTATTTCTGTTCAGTGTTTCACTATTTCTGTTCAGAGTTTCACTATTTCTGTTCAGTGTTTCACTATATCTGTTCGGTGTTTCACTATTTCTGTTCGGTGTTTCACTATTTCTGTTCAGAGTTTCACTATTTCTGTTCAGAGTTTCACTATTTCTGTTCAGTGTTTCACTATTTATGTTCAGTGTTTCACTATTTCTGTTCGGTGTTTCACTATTTCTGTTCGGTGTTTCACTATTTCTGTTGAGAATTTCACTATTTCTGTTCAGAGTTTCACTATTTATGTTCAGTGTTTCACTATTTCTGTTCGGTGTTTCACTATTTCTGTTCGGTGTGTCACTATTTCTGTTCAGTGTTTTACTATTTCTGTTCGGTGTTTCACTATTTCTGTTCGGTGTTTCACTATTTCTGTTCGGTGTTTCACTATTTCTGTTCAGAGTTTCACTATTTCTGTTCAGAGTTTCACTATTTCTGTTCAGTGTTTCACTATTTATGTTCAGTGTTTCACTATTTCTGTTCAGTGTTTCACTATTTCTGTTCGGTGTTTCACTATTTCTGTTCGGTGTTTCACTATTTCTGTTCAGTGTTTTACTATTTCTGTTCGGTGTTTCACTATTTCTGTTCGGTGTTTCACTATTTCTGTTCGGTGTTTCACTATTTCTGTTCAGAGTTTCACTATTTATGTTCAGTGTTTCACTATTTCTGTTCGGTGTTTCACTATTTCTGTTCGGTGTTTCACTATTTCTGTTCGGTGTTTCACTATTTCTGTTCTGTGTTTCACTATTTCTGTTCAGTGTTTCACTATTTCTGTTCGGTGTTTCACTATTTCTGTTCGGTGTTTCACTGTTTCTGTTCGGTGTTTCACTATTTCTGTTCGGTGTTTCACTATTTCTGTTCGGTGTTTCACTATTTCTGTTCGGTTTTTCACTATTTCTGTTCAGAGTTTCACTATTTATGTTCAAAGTTTCACTCTTTCTGTTCAAAGTTTCACTATTTCTGTTCAGATTTTCACTATTTCTGTTCAGTGTTTCACTATTTCTGTTCAGTGTTTCACTATTTCTGTTCAGTGTTTCACTATTTCTGTTCAGTGTTTCACTATTTCTGTTCAGTGTTTCACTATTTATGTTCAGTGTTTCACTATTTCTGTTCAGAGTTTCACTATTTATGTTCAGTGTTTCACTATTTCTGTTCGGTGTTTCACTATTTCTGTTCGGTGTTTCACTATTTCTGTTCGGTGTTTCACTATTTCTGTTCGGTGTTTCACTATTTCTGTTCGGTGTTTCACTATTTCTTTTCAGTGTTTCACTATTTCTGTTCAGTGTTTCACTATTTCTGTTCAGAGTTTCACTATTTCTGTTCAGAGTTTCATTCTTCCTGTTCAAAGTTTCACTATTTCTGTTCAGAGTTTCACTATTTCTGTTCAGTGTTTCACTATTTCTGTTCAGAGTTTCACTATTTCTGTTCAGTGTTTCACTATATCTGTTCGGTGTTTCACTATTTCTGTTCGGTGTTTCACTATTTCTGTTCAGAGTTTCACTATTTCTGTTCAGAGTTTCACTATTTCTGTTCAGTGTTTCACTATTTATGTTCAGTGTTTCACTATTTCTGTTCGGTGTTTCACTATTTCTGTTGAGAATTTCACTATTTCTGTTCAGAGTTTCACTATTTATGTTCAGTGTTTCACTATTTCTGTTCGGTGTTTCACTATTTCTGTTCGGTGTGTCACTATTTCTGTTCAGTGTTTTACTATTTCTGTTCGGTGTTTCACTATTTCTGTTCGGTGTTTCACTATTTCTGTTCGGTGTTTCACTATTTCTGTTCAGAGTTTCACTATTTCTGTTCAGAGTTTCACTATTTCTGTTCAGTGTTTCACTATTTATGTTCAGTGTTTCACTATTTCTGTTCAGTGTTTCACTATTTCTGTTCGGTGTTTCACTATTTCTGTTCGGTGTTTCACTATTTCTGTTCAGTGTTTTACTATTTCTGTTCGGTGTTTCACTATTTCTGTTCGGTGTTTCACTATTTCTGTTCGGTGTTTCACTATTTCTGTTCAGAGTTTCACTATTTATGTTCAGTGTTTCACTATTTCTGTTCGGTGTTTCACTATTTCTGTTCGGTGTTTCACTATTTCTGTTCGGTGTTTCACTATTTCTGTTCTGTGTTTCACTATTTCTGTTCAGTGTTTCACTATTTCTGTTCGGTGTTTCACTATTTCTGTTCGGTGTTTCACTGTTTCTGTTCGGTGTTTCACTATTTCTGTTCGGTGTTTCACTATTTCTGTTCGGTGTTTCACTATTTCTGTTCGGTTTTTCACTATTTCTGTTCAGAGTTTCACTATTTATGTTCAAAGTTTCACTCTTTCTGTTCAAAGTTTCACTATTTCTGTTCAGATTTTCACTATTTCTGTTCAGTGTTTCACTATTTCTGTTCAGTGTTTCACTATTTCTGTTCAGTGTTTCACTATTTCTGTTCAGTGTTTCACTATTTCTGTTCAGTGTTTCACTATTTCTGTTCAGTGTTTCACTATTTCTGTTCGGTGTGTCACTATTTCTGTTCAGTGTTTTACTATTTCTGTTCGGTGTTTCACTATTTCTGTTCGGTGTTTCACTATTTCTGTTCGGTGTTTCACTATTTATGTTCAGTGTTTCACTATTTCTGTTCGGTGTTTCACTATTTCTGTTCGGTGTTTCACTATTTCTGTTCGGTGTTTCACTATTTCTGTTCGGTGTTTCACTATTTCTGTTCAGTGTTTCACTTTTTCTGTTCAGTGTTTCACTATTTCTGTTCAGAGTTTCACTATTTCTGTTGAGAGTTTCACTCTTTCTGTTCAAAGTTTCACTATTTCTGTTCAGAGTTTCACTATTTCTGTTCAGTGTTTCACTATTTTTGTTCAGAGTTTCACTATTTCTGTTCAGTGTTTCACTATATCTGTTCGGTGTTTCACTATTTCTGTTCGGTGTTTCACTATTTCTGTTCAGAGTTTCACTATTTATGTTCAGAGTTTCACTATTTCTGTTCAGAGTTTCACTATTTCTGTTCGGTGTTTCACTATTTATGTTCAAAGTTTCACTATTTCTGTTCAGAGTTTCACAATTTCTGTTCAAAGTTTCACTCTTTCTGTTCAAAGTTTCACTCTTTCTGTTCAGATTTTCACTATTTCTGTTCAGTGTTTCACTATTTCTGTTCAGTGTTTCACTATTTCTGTTCAGTGTTTCACTATTTCTGTTCAGTGTTTCACTATTTATGTTCAGTGTTTCACTATTTCTGTTCAGAGTTTCACTATTTATGTTCAGTGTTTCACTATTTCTGTTCGGTGTTTCACTATTTCTGTTCGGTGTTTCACTATTTCTGTTCGGTGTTTCACTATTTCTGTTCGGTGTTTCACTATTTCTGTTCGGTGTTTCACTATTTCTTTTCAGTGTTTCACTATTTCTGTTCAGTGTTTCACTATTTCTGTTCAGAGTTTCACTATTTCTGTTCAGAGTTTCATTCTTCCTGTTCAAAGTTTCACTATTTCTGTTCAGAGTTTCACTATTTCTGTTCAGTGTTTCACTATTTCTGTTCAGAGTTTCACTATTTCTGTTCAGTGTTTCACTATATCTGTTCGGTGTTTCACTATTTCTGTTCGGTGTTTCACTATTTCTGTTCAGAGTTTCACTATTTCTGTTCAGAGTTTCACTATTTCTGTTCAGTGTTTCACTATTTATGTTCAGTGTTTCACTATTTCTGTTCGGTGTTTCACTATTTCTGTTGAGAATTTCACTATTTCTGTTCAGAGTTTCACTATTTATGTTCAGTGTTTCACTATTTCTGTTCGGTGTTTCACTATTTCTGTTCGGTGTGTCACTATTTCTGTTCAGTGTTTTACTATTTCTGTTCGGTGTTTCACTATTTCTGTTCGGTGTTTCACTATTTCTGTTCGGTGTTTCACTATTTCTGTTCGGTGTTTCACTATTTCTGTTCAGAGTTTCACTATTTCTGTTCAGAGTTTCACTATTTCTGTTCAGTGTTTCACTATTTCTGTTCAGTGTTTCACTATTTCTGTTCAGTGTTTCACTATTTCTGTTCGGTGTTTCACTATTTCTGTTCGGTGTTTCACTATTTCTGTTCAGTGTTTTACTATTTCTGTTCGGTGTTTCACTATTTCTGTTCGGTGTTTCACTATTTCTGTTCGGTGTTTCACTATTTCTGTTCAGAGTTTCACTATTTATGTTCAGTGTTTCACTATTTCTGTTCGGTGTTTCACTATTTCTGTTCGGTGTTTCACTATTTCTGTTCGGTGTTTCACTATTTCTGTTCTGTGTTTCACTATTTCTGTTCAGTGTTTCACTATTTCTGTTCGGTGTTTCACTATTTCTGTTCGGTGTTTCACTGTTTCTGTTCGGTGTTTCACTATTTCTGTTCGGTGTTTCACTATTTCTGTTCGGTGTTTCACTATTTCTGTTCGGTTTTTCACTATTTCTGTTCAGAGTTTCACTATTTATGTTCAAAGTTTCACTCTTTCTGTTCAAAGTTTCACTATTTCTGTTCAGATTTTCACTATTTCTGTTCAGTGTTTCACTATTTCTGTTCAGTGTTTCACTATTTCTGTTCAGTGTTTCACTATTTCTGTTCAGTGTTTCACTATTTCTGTTCAGTGTTTCACTATTTCTGTTCAGTGTTTCACTATTTCTGTTCAGTGTTTCACTATTTCTGTTCAGTGTTTCACTATTTCTGTTCGGTGTTTCACTATTTCTGTTCGGTGTTTCACTATTTCTGTTCAGAGTTTCACTATTTCTGTTCAGAGTTTCACTATTTATGTTCAGTGTTTCACTATTTCTGTTCGGTGTTTCACTATTTCTGTTCGGTGTGTCACTATTTCTGTTCAGTGTTTTACTATTTCTGTTCGGTGTTTCACTATTTCTGTTCGGTGTTTCACTATTTCTGTTCGGTGTTTCACTATTTCTGTTCAGAGTTTCACTATTTATGTTCAGTGTTTCACTATTTCTGTTCGGTGTTTCACTATTTCTGTTCAGAGTTTCACTATTTATGTTCAGTGTTTCACTATTTCTGTTCGGTGTTTCACTATTTCTGTTCGGTGTTTCACTATTTCTGTTCGGTGTTTCACTATTTCTGTTCGGTGTTTCACTATTTCTGTTCAGTGTTTCACTATTTCTGTTCAGTGTTTCACTATTTCTGTTCAGAGTTTCACTATTTCTGTTCAGAGTTTCATTCTTCCTGTTCAAAATTTCACTATTTCTGTTCAGAATTTCACTATTTCTGTTCAGTGTTTCACTATTTCTGTTCAGAGTTTCACTATTTCTGTTCAGTGTTTCACTATATCTGTTCGGTGTTTCACTATTTCTGTTCGGTGTTTCACTATTTCTGTTCAGAGTTTCACTATTTCTGTTCAGAGTTTCACTATTTCTGTTCAGAGTTTCACTATTTCTGTTCGGTGTTTCACTATTTCTGTTCGGTGTGTCACTATTTCTGTTCAGTGTTTTACTATTTCTGTTCGGTGTTTCACTATTTCTGTTCGGTGTTTCACTATTTCTGTTCGGTGTTTCACTATTTATGTTCAGTGTTTCACTATTTCTGTTCGGTGTTTCACTATTTCTGTTCGGTGTTTCACTATTTCTGTTCGGTGTTTCACTATTTCTGTTCGGTGTTTCACTATTTCTGTTCAGTGTTTCACTATTTCTGTTCAGTGTTTCACTATTTCTGTTCAGAGTTTCACTATTTCTGTTGAGAGTTTCACTCTTTCTGTTCAAAGTTTCACTATTTCTGTTCAGAGTTTCACTATTTCTGTTCAGTGTTTCACTATTTTTGTTCAGAGTTTCACTATTTCTGTTCAGTGTTTCACTATATCTGTTCGGTGTTTCACTATTTCTGTTCGGTGTTTCACTATTTCTGTTCAGAGTTTCACTATTTATGTTCAGAGTTTCACTATTTCTGTTCAGAGTTTCACTATTTCTGTTCGGTGTTTCACTATTTATGTTCAAAGTTTCACTATTTCTGTTCAGAGTTTCACAATTTCTGTTCAAAGTTTCACTCTTTCTGTTCAAAGTTTCACTCTTTCTGTTCAGATTTTCACTATTTCTGTTCAGTGTTTCACTATTTCTGTTCAGTGTTTCACTATTTCTGTTCAGTGTTTCACTATTTCTGTTCAGTGTTTCACTATTTCTGTTCAGTGTTTCACTATTTCTGTTCAGTGTTTCACTATTTCTGTTCGGTGTTTCATTATTTCTGTTCGGTGTTTCACTATTTCTGTTCAGAGTTTCACTATTTATGTTCAGTGTTTCACTATTTCTGTTCGGTGTTTCACTATTTCTGTTCGGTGTTTCACTATTTCTGTTCGGTGTTTCACTATTTCTGTTCGGTGTTTCACTATTTCTGTTCGGTGTTTCACTATTTCTGTTCAGTGTTTTACTATTTCTGTTCAGTGTTTCACTATTTCTGTTCGGTGTTTCACTATTTCTGTTCGGTGTTTCACTATTTCTGTTCGGTGTTTCACTATTTCTGTTCAGTATTTCACTATTTCTGTTCAGTGTTTCACTATTTCTGTTCGGTGTTTCACTATTTCTGTTCGGTGTTTCACTGTTTCTGTTCGGTGTTTCACTATTTCTGTTCGGTGTTTCACTATTTCTGTTCGGTGTTTCACTATTTCTGTTCGGTGTTTCACTATTTCTGTTCAAAGTTTCACTATTTATGTTCAAAGTTTCACTCTTTCTGTTCAAAGTTTCACTATTTCTGTTCAGATTTTCACTATTTCTGTTCAGTGTTTCACTATTTCTGTTCAGTGTTTCACTATTTCTGTTCAGTGTTTCGCTATTTCTGTTCGGTGTTTCACTATTTCTGTTCGGTGTTTCACTATTTCTGTTCGGTGTTTCACTATTTCTGTTCAGAGTTTCACTATTTCTGTTCAGAGTTTCACTATTTCTGTTCAGAGTTTCACTATTTCTGTTCGGTGTTTCACTATTTCTGTTCGGTGTTTCACTATTTCTGTTCAGAGTTTCACTATTTCTGTTCGGTGTTTCACTATTTCTGTTCGGTGTGTCACTATTTCTGTTCAGTGTTTTACTATTTCTGTTCGGTGTTTCACTATTTCTGTTCGGTGTTTCACTATTTCTGTTCGGTGTTTCACTATTTCTGTTCAGAGTTTCACTATTTATGTTCAGTGTTTCACTATTTCTGTTCGGTGTTTCACTATTTCTGTTCGGTGTTTCACTATTTCTGTTCGGTGTTTCACTATTTCTGTTCGGTGTTTCACTATTTCTGTTCAGTGTTTCACTATTTCTGTTCAGTGTTTCACTATTTCTGTTCAGAGTTTCACTATATCTGTTCAGAGTTTCACTCTTTCTGTTCAAAGTTTCACTATTTCTGTTCAGAGTTTCACTATTTCTGTTCAGTGTTTCACTATTTCTGTTCAGAGTTTCACTATTTCTGTTCAGTGTTTCACTATATCTGTTCGGTGTTTCACTATTTCTGTTCGGTGTTTCACTATTTCTGTTCAGAGTTTCACTATTTATGTTCAGAGTTTCACTATTTCTGTTCAGAGTTTCACTATTTCTGTTCGGTGTTTCACAATTTATGTTCAAAGTTTCACTATTTCTGTTCAGAGTTTCACAATTTCTGTTCAAAGTTTCACTCTTTCTGTTCAGATTTTCACTATTTTTGTTCAGTGTTTCACTATTTCTGTTCAGTGTTTCACTATTTCTGTTCAGTGTTTCACTATTTCTGTTCAGTGTTTCACTATCTCTGTTCAGTGTTTCACTATTTCTGTTCAGTGTTTCACTATTTCTGTTCGGTGTTTCACTATTTCTGTTCGGTGTTTCACTATTTCTGTTCAGTGTTTTACTATTTCTGTTCAGTGTTTCACTATTTCTGTTCGGTGTTTCACTATTTCTGTTCGGTGTTTCACTATTTCTGTTCGGTGTTTCACTATTTCTGTTCAGTGTTTCACTATTTCTGTTCAGTGTTTCACTATTTCTGTTCGGTGTTTCACTATTTCTGTTCGGTGTTTCACTGTTTCTGTTCGGTGTTTCACTATTTCTGTTCGGTGTTTCACTATTTCTGTTCGGTGTTTCACTATTTCTGTTCGGTGTTTCACTATTTCTGTTCAGTGTTTTACTATTTCTGTTCAGTGTTTCACTATTTCTGTTCAGTGTTTCACTATTTCTGTTCAGTGTTTCACTATTTCTGTTCAGTGTTTCACTATTTATGTTCAGTGTTTCACTATTTCTGTTCGGTGTTTCACTATTTCTGTTCGGTGTTTCACTATTTCTGTTCAGAGTTTCACTATTTCTGTTCAGAGTTTCACTATTTATGTTCAGTGTTTCACTATTTCTGTTCGGTGTTTCACTATTTCTGTTCGGTGTGTCACTATTTCTGTTCAGTGTTTTACTATTTCTGTTCGGTGTTTCACTATTTCTGTTCGGTGTTTCACTATTTCTGTTCGGTGTTTCACTATTTCTGTTCAGAGTTTCACTATTTCTGTTCAGAGTTTCACTATTTATGTTCAGTGTTTCACTATTTCTGTTCGGTGTTTCACTATTTCTGTTCGGTGTGTCACTATTTCTGTTCAGTGTTTTACTATTTCTGTTCGGTGTTTCACTATTTCTGTTCGGTGTTTCACTATTTCTGTTCGGTGTTTCACTATTTCTGTTCAGAGTTTCACTATTTCTGTTCGGTGTTTCACTATTTATGTTCGGTGTTTCACTATTTCTGTTCGGTGTTTCACTATTTCTGTTCGGTGTTTCACTATTTCTGTTCAGTGTTTTACTATTTCTGTTCAGTGTTTCACTATTTCTGTTCAGTGTTTCACTATTTCTGTTCAGTGTTTCACTATTTCTGTTCAGTGTTTCACTATTTATGTTCAGTGTTTCACTATTTCTGTTCGGTGTTTCACTATTTCTGTTCGGTGTTTCACTATTTCTGTTCAGAGTTTCACTATTTCTGTTCAGAGTTTCACTATTTATGTTCAGTGTTTCACTATTTCTGTTCGGTGTTTCACTATTTCTGTTCGGTGTGTCACTATTTCTGTTCAGTGTTTTACTATTTCTGTTCGGTGTTTCACTATTTCTGTTCGGTGTTTCACTATTTCTGTTCGGTGTTTCACTATTTCTGTTCAGAGTTTCACTATTTCTGTTCAGAGTTTCACTATTTATGTTCAGTGTTTCACTATTTCTGTTCGGTGTTTCACTATTTCTGTTCGGTGTGTCACTATTTCTGTTCAGTGTTTTACTATTTCTGTTCGGTGTTTCACTATTTCTGTTCGGTGTTTCACTATTTCTGTTCGGTGTTTCACTATTTCTGTTCAGAGTTTCACTATTTCTGTTCGGTGTTTCACTATTTATGTTCAAAGTTTCACTATTTCTGTTCAGAGTTTCACAATTTCTGTTCAAAGTTTCACTCTTTCTGTTCAGATTTTCACTATTTCTGTTCAGAGTTTCACTATTTCTGTTCGGTGTTTCACTATTTCTGTTCGGTGTGTCACTATTTCTGTTCAGTGTTTTACTATTTCTGTTCGGTGTTTCACTATTTCTGTTCGGTGTTTCACTTTTTCTGTTCGGTGTTTCACTATTTCTGTTCAGAGTTTCACTATTTATGTTCAGTGTTTCACTATTTCTGTTCGGTGTTTCACTATTTCTGTTCGGTGTTTCACTATTTCTGTTCGGTGTTTCACTATTTCTGTTCGGTGTTTCACTATTTCTGTTCAGTGTTTCACTATTTCTGTTCAGTGTTTCACTATTTCTGTTCAGAGTTTCACTATATCTGTTCAGAGTTTCACTCTTTCTGTTCAAAGTTTCACTATTTCTGTTCAGAGTTTCACTATTTCTGTTCAGTGTTTCACTATTTCTGTTCAGAGTTTCACTATTTCTGTTCAGTGTTTCACTATATCTGTTCGGTGTTTCACTATTTCTGTTCGGTGTTTCACTATTTCTGTTCAGAGTTTCACTATTTATGTTCAGAGTTTCACTATTTCTGTTCAGAGTTTCACTATTTCTGTTCGGTGTTTCACTATTTATGTTCAAAGTTTCACTATTTCTGTTCAGAGTTTCACAATTTCTGTTCAAAGTTTCACTCTTTCTGTTCAGATTTTCACTATTTCTGTTCAGTGTTTCACTATTTCTGTTCAGTGTTTCACTATTTCTGTTCAGTGTTTCACTATTTCTGTTCAGTGTTTCACTATCTCTGTTCAGTGTTTCACTATTTCTGTTCAGTGTTTCACTATTTCTGTTCGGTGTTTCACTATTTCTGTTCGGTGTTTCACTATTTCTGTTCAGTGTTTTACTATTTCTGTTCAGTGTTTCACTATTTCTGTTCGGTGTTTCACTATTTCTGTTCGGTGTTTCACTATTTCTGTTCGGTGTTTCACTATTTCTGTTCAGTGTTTCACTATTTCTGTTCAGTGTTTCACTATTTCTGTTCGGTGTTTCACTATTTCTGTTCGGTGTTTCACTGTTTCTGTTCGGTGTTTCACTATTTCTGTTCGGTGTTTCACTATTTCTGTTCGGTGTTTCACTATTTCTGTTCGGTGTTTCACTATTTCTGTTCAGTGTTTTACTATTTCTGTTCAGTGTTTCACTATTTCTGTTCAGTGTTTCACTATTTCTGTTCAGTGTTTCACTATTTCTGTTCAGTGTTTCACTATTTATGTTCAGTGTTTCACTATTTCTGTTCGGTGTTTCACTATTTCTGTTCGGTGTTTCACTATTTCTGTTCAGAGTTTCACTATTTCTGTTCAGAGTTTCACTATTTATGTTCAGTGTTTCACTATTTCTGTTCGGTGTTTCACTATTTCTGTTCGGTGTGTCACTATTTCTGTTCAGTGTTTTACTATTTCTGTTCGGTGTTTCACTATTTCTGTTCGGTGTTTCACTATTTCTGTTCGGTGTTTCACTATTTCTGTTCAGAGTTTCACTATTTCTGTTCGGTGTTTCACTATTTATGTTCAAAGTTTCACTATTTCTGTTCAGAGTTTCACAATTTCTGTTCAAAGTTTCACTCTTTCTGTTCAGATTTTCACTATTTCTGTTCAGATTTTCACTATTTCTGTTCGGTGTTTCACTATTTCTGTTCGGTGTTTCACTATTTCTGTTCAGAGTTTCACTATTTCTGTTCAGAGTTTCACTATTTCTGTTCGGTGTTTCACTATTTCTGTTCGGTGTGTCACTATTTCTGTTCAGTGTTTTACTATTTCTGTTCGGTGTTTCACTATTTCTGTTCGGTGTTTCACTATTTCTGTTCGGTGTTTCACTATTTATGTTCAGTGTTTCACTATTTCTGTTCGGTGTTTCACTATTTCTGTTCGGTGTTTCACTATTTCTGTTCAGTGTTTCACTATTTCTGTTCGGTGTTTCACTATTTCTGTTCGGTGTTTCACTATTTCTGTTCAGTGTTTTACTATTTCTGTTCAGTGTTTCACTATTTCTGTTCGGTGTTTCACTATTTCTGTTCGGTGTTTCACTATTTCTGTTCGGTGTTTCACTATTTCTGTTCAGTGTTTCACTATTTCTGTTCAGTGTTTCACTATTTCTGTTCGGTGTTTCACTATTTCTGTTCGGTGTTTCACTGTTTCTGTTCGGTGTTTCACTATTTCTGTTCGGTGTTTCACTATTTCTGTTCGGTGTTTCACTATTTCTGTTCGGTGTTTCACTATTTCTGTTCAGTGTTTTACTATTTCTGTTCAGTGTTTCACTATTTCTGTTCAGTGTTTCACTATTTCTGTTCAGTGTTTCACTATTTCTGTTCAGTGTTTCACTATTTATGTTCAGTGTTTCACTATTTCTGTTCGGTGTTTCACTATTTCTGTTCGGTGTTTCACTATTTCTGTTCAGAGTTTCACTATTTCTGTTCAGAGTTTCACTATTTATGTTCAGTGTTTCACTATTTCTGTTCGGTGTTTCACTATTTCTGTTCGGTGTGTCACTATTTCTGTTCAGTGTTTTACTATTTCTGTTCGGTGTTTCACTATTTCTGTTCGGTGTTTCACTATTTCTGTTCGGTGTTTCACTATTTCTGTTCAGAGTTTCACTATTTCTGTTCGGTGTTTCACTATTTATGTTCAAAGTTTCACTATTTCTGTTCAGAGTTTCACAATTTCTGTTCAAAGTTTCACTCTTTCTGTTCAGATTTTCACTATTTCTGTTCAGATTTTCACTATTTCTGTTCGGTGTTTCACTATTTCTGTTCGGTGTTTCACTATTTCTGTTCAGAGTTTCACTATTTCTGTTCAGAGTTTCACTATTTCTGTTCGGTGTTTCACTATTTCTGTTCGGTGTGTCACTATTTCTGTTCAGTGTTTTACTATTTCTGTTCGGTGTTTCACTATTTCTGTTCGGTGTTTCACTATTTCTGTTCGGTGTTTCACTATTTATGTTCAGTGTTTCACTATTTCTGTTCGGTGTTTCACTATTTCTGTTCGGTGTTTCACTATTTCTGTTCGGTGTTTCACTATTTCTGTTCGGTGTTTCACTATTTCTGTTCAGTGTTTCACTATTTCTGTTCAGTGTTTCACTATTTCTGTTCAGAGTTTCACTATTTCTGTTGAGAGTTTCACTCTTTCTGTTCAAAGTTTCACTATTTCTGTTCAGAGTTTCACTATTTCTGTTCAGTGTTTCACTATTTTTGTTCAGAGTTTCACTATTTCTGTTCAGTGTTTCACTATATCTGTTCGGTGTTTCACTATTTCTGTTCGGTGTTTCACTATTTCTGTTCAGAGTTTCACTATTTATGTTCAGAGTTTCACTATTTCTGTTCAGAGTTTCACTATTTCTGTTCGGTGTTTCACTATTTATGTTCAAAGTTTCACTATTTCTGTTCAGAGTTTCACAATTTCTGTTCAAAGTTTCACTCTTTCTGTTCAAAGTTTCACTCTTTCTGTTCAGATTTTCACTATTTCTGTTCAGTGTTTCACTATTTCTGTTCAGTGTTTCACTATTTCTGTTCGGTGTTTCATTATTTCTGTTCGGTGTTTCACTATTTCTGTTCAGAGTTTCACTATTTATGTTCAGTGTTTCACTATTTCTGTTCGGTGTTTCACTATTTCTGTTCGGTGTTTCACTATTTCTGTTCGGTGTTTCACTATTTCTGTTCGGTGTTTCACTATTTCTGTTCGGTGTTTCACTATTTCTGTTCAGTGTTTTACTATTTCTGTTCAGTGTTTCACTATTTCTGTTCGGTGTTTCACTATTTCTGTTCGGTGTTTCACTATTTCTGTTCGGTGTTTCACTATTTCTGTTCAGTATTTCACTATTTCTGTTCAGTGTTTCACTATTTCTGTTCGGTGTTTCACTATTTCTGTTCGGTGTTTCACTATTTCTGTTCAGTGTTTCACTATTTCTGTTCAGTGTTTCACTATTTCTGTTCGGTGTTTCACTATTTCTGTTCGGTGTTTCACTGTTTCTGTTCGGTGTTTCACTATTTCTGTTCGGTGTTTCACTATTTCTGTTCGGTGTTTCACTATTTCTGTTCGGTGTTTCACTATTTCTGTTCAGTGTTTTACTATTTCTGTTCAGTGTTTCACTATTTCTGTTCAGTGTTTCACTATTTCTGTTCAGTGTTTCACTATTTCTGTTCAGTGTTTCACTATTTATGTTCAGTGTTTCACTATTTCTGTTCGGTGTTTCACTATTTCTGTTCGGTGTTTCACTATTTCTGTTCAGAGTTTCACTATTTCTGTTCAGAGTTTCACTATTTATGTTCAGTGTTTCACTATTTCTGTTCGGTGTTTCACTATTTCTGTTCGGTGTGTCACTATTTCTGTTCAGTGTTTTACTATTTCTGTTCGGTGTTTCACTATTTCTGTTCGGTGTTTCACTATTTCTGTTCGGTGTTTCACTATTTCTGTTCAGAGTTTCACTATTTCTGTTCGGTGTTTCACTATTTATGTTCAAAGTTTCACTATTTCTGTTCAGAGTTTCACAATTTCTGTTCAAAGTTTCACTCTTTCTGTTCAGATTTTCACTATTTCTGTTCAGATTTTCACTATTTCTGTTCGGTGTTTCACTATTTCTGTTCGGTGTTTCACTATTTCTGTTCAGAGTTTCACTATTTCTGTTCAGAGTTTCACTATTTCTGTTCGGTGTTTCACTATTTCTGTTCGGTGTGTCACTATTTCTGTTCAGTGTTTTACTATTTCTGTTCGGTGTTTCACTATTTCTGTTCGGTGTTTCACTATTTCTGTTCGGTGTTTCACTATTTATGTTCAGTGTTTCACTATTTCTGTTCGGTGTTTCACTATTTCTGTTCGGTGTTTCACTATTTCTGTTCGGTGTTTCACTATTTCTGTTCGGTGTTTCACTATTTCTGTTCAGTGTTTCACTATTTCTGTTCAGTGTTTCACTATTTCTGTTCAGAGTTTCACTATTTCTGTTGAGAGTTTCACTCTTTCTGTTCAAAGTTTCACTATTTCTGTTCAGAGTTTCACTATTTCTGTTCAGTGTTTCACTATTTTTGTTCAGAGTTTCACTATTTCTGTTCAGTGTTTCACTATATCTGTTCGGTGTTTCACTATTTCTGTTCGGTGTTTCACTATTTCTGTTCAGAGTTTCACTATTTATGTTCAGAGTTTCACTATTTCTGTTCAGAGTTTCACTATTTCTGTTCGGTGTTTCACTATTTATGTTCAAAGTTTCACTATTTCTGTTCAGAGTTTCACAATTTCTGTTCAAAGTTTCACTCTTTCTGTTCAAAGTTTCACTCTTTCTGTTCAGATTTTCACTATTTCTGTTCAGTGTTTCACTATTTCTGTTCAGTGTTTCACTATTTCTGTTCAGTGTTTCACTATTTCTGTTCAGTGTTTCACTATTTCTGTTCAGTGTTTCACTATTTCTGTTCAGTGTTTCACTATTTCTGTTCGGTGTTTCATTATTTCTGTTCGGTGTTTCACTATTTCTGTTCAGAGTTTCACTATTTATGTTCAGTGTTTCACTATTTCTGTTCGGTGTTTCACTATTTCTGTTCGGTGTTTCACTATTTCTGTTCGGTGTTTCACTATTTCTGTTCGGTGTTTCACTATTTCTGTTCGGTGTTTCACTATTTCTGTTCAGTGTTTTACTATTTCTGTTCAGTGTTTCACTATTTCTGTTCGGTGTTTCACTATTTCTGTTCGGTGTTTCACTATTTCTGTTCGGTGTTTCACTATTTCTGTTCAGTATTTCACTATTTCTGTTCAGTGTTTCACTATTTCTGTTCGGTGTTTCACTATTTCTGTTCGGTGTTTCACTGTTTCTGTTCGGTGTTTCACTATTTCTGTTCGGTGTTTCACTATTTCTGTTCGGTGTTTCACTATTTCTGTTCGGTGTTTCACTATTTCTGTTCAAAGTTTCACTATTTATGTTCAAAGTTTCACTCTTTCTGTTCAAAGTTTCACTATTTCTGTTCAGATTTTCACTATTTCTGTTCAGTGTTTCACTATTTCTGTTCAGTGTTTCACTATTTCTGTTCAGTGTTTCGCTATTTCTGTTCGGTGTTTCACTATTTCTGTTCGGTGTTTCACTATTTCTGTTCGGTGTTTCACTATTTCTGTTCAGAGTTTCACTATTTCTGTTCAGAGTTTCACTATTTCTGTTCAGAGTTTCACTATTTCTGTTCGGTGTTTCACTATTTCTGTTCGGTGTTTCACTATTTCTGTTCAGAGTTTCACTATTTCTGTTCGGTGTTTCACTATTTCTGTTCGGTGTGTCACTATTTCTGTTCAGTGTTTTACTATTTCTGTTCGGTGTTTCACTATTTCTGTTCGGTGTTTCACTATTTCTGTTCGGTGTTTCACTATTTCTGTTCAGAGTTTCACTATTTATGTTCAGTGTTTCACTATTTCTGTTCGGTGTTTCACTATTTCTGTTCGGTGTTTCACTATTTCTGTTCGGTGTTTCACTATTTCTGTTCGGTGTTTCACTATTTCTGTTCAGTGTTTCACTATTTCTGTTCAGTGTTTCACTATTTCTGTTCAGAGTTTCACTATATCTGTTCAGAGTTTCACTCTTTCTGTTCAAAGTTTCACTATTTCTGTTCAGAGTTTCACTATTTCTGTTCAGTGTTTCACTATTTCTGTTCAGAGTTTCACTATTTCTGTTCAGTGTTTCACTATATCTGTTCGGTGTTTCACTATTTCTGTTCGGTGTTTCACTATTTCTGTTCAGAGTTTCACTATTTATGTTCAGAGTTTCACTATTTCTGTTCAGAGTTTCACTATTTCTGTTCGGTGTTTCACTATTTATGTTCAAAGTTTCACTATTTCTGTTCAGAGTTTCACAATTTCTGTTCAAAGTTTCACTCTTTCTGTTCAGATTTTCACTATTTTTGTTCAGTGTTTCACTATTTCTGTTCAGTGTTTCACTATTTCTGTTCAGTGTTTCACTATTTCTGTTCAGTGTTTCACTATCTCTGTTCAGTGTTTCACTATTTCTGTTCAGTGTTTCACTATTTCTGTTCGGTGTTTCACTATTTCTGTTCGGTGTTTCACTATTTCTGTTCAGTGTTTTACTATTTCTGTTCAGTGTTTCACTATTTCTGTTCGGTGTTTCACTATTTCTGTTCGGTGTTTCACTATTTCTGTTCGGTGTTTCACTATTTCTGTTCAGTGTTTCACTATTTCTGTTCAGTGTTTCACTATTTCTGTTCGGTGTTTCACTATTTCTGTTCGGTGTTTCACTGTTTCTGTTCGGTGTTTCACTATTTCTGTTCGGTGTTTCACTATTTCTGTTCGGTGTTTCACTATTTCTGTTCGGTGTTTCACTATTTCTGTTCAGTGTTTTACTATTTCTGTTCAGTGTTTCACTATTTCTGTTCAGTGTTTCACTATTTCTGTTCAGTGTTTCACTATTTCTGTTCAGTGTTTCACTATTTATGTTCAGTGTTTCACTATTTCTGTTCGGTGTTTCACTATTTCTGTTCGGTGTTTCACTATTTCTGTTCAGAGTTTCACTATTTCTGTTCAGAGTTTCACTATTTATGTTCAGTGTTTCACTATTTCTGTTCGGTGTTTCACTATTTCTGTTCGGTGTGTCACTATTTCTGTTCAGTGTTTTACTATTTCTGTTCGGTGTTTCACTATTTCTGTTCGGTGTTTCACTATTTCTGTTCGGTGTTTCACTATTTCTGTTCAGAGTTTCACTATTTCTGTTCAGAGTTTCACTATTTATGTTCAGTGTTTCACTATTTCTGTTCGGTGTTTCACTATTTCTGTTCGGTGTGTCACTATTTCTGTTCAGTGTTTTACTATTTCTGTTCGGTGTTTCACTATTTCTGTTCGGTGTTTCACTATTTCTGTTCGGTGTTTCACTATTTCTGTTCAGAGTTTCACTATTTCTGTTCGGTGTTTCACTATTTATGTTCAAAGTTTCACTATTTCTGTTCAGAGTTTCACAATTTCTGTTCAAAGTTTCACTCTTTCTGTTCAGATTTTCACTATTTCTGTTCAGAGTTTCACTATTTCTGTTCGGTGTTTCACTATTTCTGTTCGGTGTGTCACTATTTCTGTTCAGTGTTTTACTATTTCTGTTCGGTGTTTCACTATTTCTGTTCGGTGTTTCACTTTTTCTGTTCGGTGTTTCACTATTTCTGTTCAGAGTTTCACTATTTATGTTCAGTGTTTCACTATTTCTGTTCGGTGTTTCACTATTTCTGTTCGGTGTTTCACTATTTCTGTTCGGTGTTTCACTATTTCTGTTCGGTGTTTCACTATTTCTGTTCAGTGTTTCACTATTTCTGTTCAGTGTTTCACTATTTCTGTTCAGAGTTTCACTATATCTGTTCAGAGTTTCACTCTTTCTGTTCAAAGTTTCACTATTTCTGTTCAGAGTTTCACTATTTCTGTTCAGTGTTTCACTATTTCTGTTCAGAGTTTCACTATTTCTGTTCAGTGTTTCACTATATCTGTTCGGTGTTTCACTATTTCTGTTCGGTGTTTCACTATTTCTGTTCAGAGTTTCACTATTTATGTTCAGAGTTTCACTATTTCTGTTCAGAGTTTCACTATTTCTGTTCGGTGTTTCACTATTTATGTTCAAAGTTTCACTATTTCTGTTCAGAGTTTCACAATTTCTGTTCAAAGTTTCACTCTTTCTGTTCAGATTTTCACTATTTCTGTTCAGTGTTTCACTATTTCTGTTCAGTGTTTCACTATTTCTGTTCAGTGTTTCACTATTTCTGTTCAGTGTTTCACTATCTCTGTTCAGTGTTTCACTATTTCTGTTCAGTGTTTCACTATTTCTGTTCGGTGTTTCACTATTTCTGTTCGGTGTTTCACTATTTCTGTTCAGTGTTTTACTATTTCTGTTCAGTGTTTCACTATTTCTGTTCGGTGTTTCACTATTTCTGTTCGGTGTTTCACTATTTCTGTTCGGTGTTTCACTATTTCTGTTCAGTGTTTCACTATTTCTGTTCAGTGTTTCACTATTTCTGTTCGGTGTTTCACTATTTCTGTTCGGTGTTTCACTGTTTCTGTTCGGTGTTTCACTATTTCTGTTCGGTGTTTCACTATTTCTGTTCGGTGTTTCACTATTTCTGTTCGGTGTTTCACTATTTCTGTTCAGTGTTTTACTATTTCTGTTCAGTGTTTCACTATTTCTGTTCAGTGTTTCACTATTTCTGTTCAGTGTTTCACTATTTCTGTTCAGTGTTTCACTATTTATGTTCAGTGTTTCACTATTTCTGTTCGGTGTTTCACTATTTCTGTTCGGTGTTTCACTATTTCTGTTCAGAGTTTCACTATTTCTGTTCAGAGTTTCACTATTTATGTTCAGTGTTTCACTATTTCTGTTCGGTGTTTCACTATTTCTGTTCGGTGTGTCACTATTTCTGTTCAGTGTTTTACTATTTCTGTTCGGTGTTTCACTATTTCTGTTCGGTGTTTCACTATTTCTGTTCGGTGTTTCACTATTTCTGTTCAGAGTTTCACTATTTCTGTTCGGTGTTTCACTATTTATGTTCAAAGTTTCACTATTTCTGTTCAGAGTTTCACAATTTCTGTTCAAAGTTTCACTCTTTCTGTTCAGATTTTCACTATTTCTGTTCAGATTTTCACTATTTCTGTTCGGTGTTTCACTATTTCTGTTCGGTGTTTCACTATTTCTGTTCAGAGTTTCACTATTTCTGTTCAGAGTTTCACTATTTCTGTTCGGTGTTTCACTATTTCTGTTCGGTGTGTCACTATTTCTGTTCAGTGTTTTACTATTTCTGTTCGGTGTTTCACTATTTCTGTTCGGTGTTTCACTATTTCTGTTCGGTGTTTCACTATTTATGTTCAGTGTTTCACTATTTCTGTTCGGTGTTTCACTATTTCTGTTCGGTGTTTCACTATTTCTGTTCGGTGTTTCACTATTTCTGTTCGGTGTTTCACTATTTCTGTTCAGTGTTTCACTGTTTCTGTTCAGTGTTTCACTATTTCTGTTCAGAGTTTCACTATTTCTGTTGAGAGTTTCACTCTTTCTGTTCAAAGTTTCACTATTTCTGTTCAGAGTTTCACTATTTCTGTTCAGTGTTTCACTATTTTTGTTCAGAGTTTCACTATTTCTGTTCAGTGTTTCACTATATCTGTTCGGTGTTTCACTATTTCTGTTCGGTGTTTCACTATTTCTGTTCAGAGTTTCACTATTTATGTTCAGAGTTTCACTATTTCTGTTCAGAGTTTCACTATTTCTGTTCGGTGTTTCACTATTTATGTTCAAAGTTTCACTATTTCTGTTCAGAGTTTCACAATTTCTGTTCAAAGTTTCACTCTTTCTGTTCAAAGTTTCACTCTTTCTGTTCAGATTTTCACTATTTCTGTTCAGTGTTTCACTATTTCTGTTCAGTGTTTCACTATTTCTGTTCAGTGTTTCACTATTTCTGTTCAGTGTTTCACTATTTCTGTTCAGTGTTTCACTATTTCTGTTCAGTGTTTCACTATTTCTGTTCGGTGTTTCATTATTTCTGTTCGGTGTTTCACTATTTCTGTTCAGAGTTTCACTATTTATGTTCAGTGTTTCACTATTTCTGTTCGGTGTTTCACTATTTCTGTTCGGTGTTTCACTATTTCTGTTCGGTGTTTCACTATTTCTGTTCGGTGTTTCACTATTTCTGTTCGGTGTTTCACTATTTCTGTTCAGTGTTTTACTATTTCTGTTCAGTGTTTCACTATTTCTGTTCGGTTTTTCACTATTTCTGTTCGGTGTTTCACTATTTCTGTTCGGTGTTTCACTATTTCTGTTCAGTATTTCACTATTTCTGTTCAGTGTTTCACTATTTCTGTTCGGTGTTTCACTATTTCTGTTCGGTGTTTCACTGTTTCTGTTCGGTGTTTCACTATTTCTGTTCGGTGTTTCACTATTTCTGTTCGGTGTTTCACTATTTCTGTTCGGTGTTTCACTATTTCTGTTCAAAGTTTCACTATTTATGTTCAAAGTTTCACTCTTTCTGTTCAAAGTTTCACTATTTCTGTTCAGATTTTCACTATTTCTGTTCAGTGTTTCACTATTTCTGTTCAGTGTTTCACTATTTCTGTTCAGTGTTTCGCTATTTCTGTTCGGTGTTTCACTATTTCTGTTCGGTGTTTCACTATTTCTGTTCAGTGTTTCACTATTTCTGTTCAGAGTTTCACTATTTCTGTTCAGTGTTTCACTATATCTGTTCGGTGTTTCACTATTTCTGTTCGGTGTTTCACTATTTCTGTTCAGAGTTTCACTATTTCTGTTCAGAGTTTCACTATTTCTGTTCAGAGTTTCACTATTTCTGTTCGGTGTTTCACTATTTCTGTTCGGTGTTTCACTATTTCTGTTCAGAGTTTCACTATTTCTGTTCGGTGTTTCACTATTTCTGTTCGGTGTGTCACTATTTCTGTTCAGTGTTTTACTATTTCTGTTCGGTGTTTCACTATTTCTGTTCGGTGTTTCACTATTTCTGTTCGGTGTTTCACTATTTCTGTTCAGAGTTTCACTATTTATGTTCAGTGTTTCACTATTTCTGTTCGGTGTTTCACTATTTCTGTTCGGTGTTTCACTATTTCTGTTCGGTGTTTCACTATTTCTGTTCGGTGTTTCACTATTTCTGTTCAGTGTTTCACTATTTCTGTTCAGTGTTTCACTATTTCTGTTCAGAGTTTCACTATTTCTGTTCAGTGTTTCACTATTTCTGTTCAGAGTTTCACTATTTCTGTTCAGTGTTTCACTATATCTGTTCGGTGTTTCACTATTTCTGTTCGGTGTTTCACTATTTCTGTTCAGAGTTTCACTATTTATGTTCAGAGTTTCACTATTTCTGTTCAGAGTTTCACTATTTCTGTTCGGTGTTTCACTATTTATGTTCAAAGTTTCACTATTTCTGTTCAGAGTTTCACAATTTCTGTTCAAAGTTTCACTCTTTCTGTTCAGATTTTCACTATTTCTGTTCAGTGTTTCACTATTTCTGTTCAGTGTTTCACTATTTCTGTTCAGTGTTTCACTATTTCTGTTCAGTGTTTCACTATCTCTGTTCAGTGTTTCACTATTTCTGTTCAGTGTTTCACTATTTCTGTTCGGTGTTTCACTATTTCTGTTCGGTGTTTCACTATTTCTGTTCAGTGTTTTACTATTTCTGTTCAGTGTTTCACTATTTCTGTTCGGTGTTTCACTATTTCTGTTCGGTGTTTCACTATTTCTGTTCGGTGTTTCACTATTTCTGTTCAGTGTTTCACTATTTCTGTTCAGTGTTTCACTATTTCTGTTCGGTGTTTCACTATTTCTGTTCGGTGTTTCACTGTTTCTGTTCGGTGTTTCACTATTTCTGTTCGGTGTTTCACTATTTCTGTTCGGTGTTTCACTATTTCTGTTCGGTGTTTCACTATTTCTGTTCAGTGTTTTACTATTTCTGTTCAGTGTTTCACTATTTCTGTTCAGTGTTTCACTATTTCTGTTCAGTGTTTCACTATTTCTGTTCAGTGTTTCACTATTTATGTTCAGTGTTTCACTATTTCTGTTCGGTGTTTCACTATTTCTGTTCGGTGTTTCACTATTTCTGTTCAGAGTTTCACTATTTCTGTTCAGAGTTTCACTATTTATGTTCAGTGTTTCACTATTTCTGTTCGGTGTTTCACTATTTCTGTTCGGTGTGTCACTATTTCTGTTCAGTGTTTTACTATTTCTGTTCGGTGTTTCACTATTTCTGTTCGGTGTTTCACTATTTCTGTTCGGTGTTTCACTATTTCTGTTCAGAGTTTCACTATTTCTGTTCGGTGTTTCACTATTTATGTTCAAAGTTTCACTATTTCTGTTCAGAGTTTCACAATTTCTGTTCAAAGTTTCACTCTTTCTGTTCAGATTTTCACTATTTCTGTTCGGTGTTTCACTATTTCTGTTCGGTGTTTCACTATTTCTGTTCAGAGTTTCACTATTTATGTTCAGTGTTTCACTATTTCTGTTCGGTGTTTCACTATTTCTGTTCGGTGTTTCACTATTTCTGTTCTGTGTTTCACTATTTCTGTTCAGTGTTTCACTATTTCTGTTCGGTGTTTCACTATTTCTGTTCGGTGTTTCACTGTTTCTGTTCGGTGTTTCACTATTTCTGTTCGGTGTTTCACTATTTCTGTTCGGTGTTTCACTATTTCTGTTCGGTTTTTCACTATTTCTGTTCAGAGTTTCACTATTTATGTTCAAAGTTTCACTATTTCTGTTCAAAGTTTCACTATTTCTGTTCAGATTTTCACTATTTCTGTTCAGTGTTTCACTATTTCTGTTCAGTGTTTCACAATTTCTGTTCAGTGTTTCACTATTTCTGTTCAGTGTTTCACTATTTCTGTTCAGTGTTTCACTATTTCTGTTCAGTGTTTCACTATTTCTGTTCAGTGTTTCACTATTTCTGTTCAGTGTTTCACTATTTCTGTTCAGTGTTTCACTATTTATGTTCAGTGTTTCACTATTTCTGTTCGGTGTTTCACTATTTCTGTTCGGTGTTTCACTATTTCTGTTCAGAGTTTCACTATTTCTGTTCAGAGTTTCACTATTTATGTTCAGTGTTTCACTATTTCTGTTCGGTGTTTCACTATTTCTGTTCGGTGTTTCACTATTTCTGTTCGGTGTTTCACTATTTCTGTTCGGTGTTTCACTATTTCTGTTCGGTGTTTCACTATTTCTTTTCAGTGTTTCACTATTTCTGTTCAGTGTTTCACTATTTCTGTTCAGTGTTTCACTATTTCTGTTCAGAGTTTCATTCTTCCTGTTCAAAGTTTCACTATTTCTGTTCAGAGTTTCACTATTTCTGTTCAGTGTTTCACTATTTCTGTTCAGAGTTTCACTATTTCTGTTCAGTGTTTCACTATATCTGTTCAGTGTTTCACTATTTCTGTTCAGTGTTTCACTATTTCTGTTCAGTGTTTCACTATTTCTGTTAAGTGTTTCACTATTTCTGTTCAGTGTTTCACTATTTCTGTTCAGTGTTTCACTATTTCTGTTCAATGTTTCACTGTTTCTGTTCGGTGTTTCACTGTTTCTGTTCGGTGTTTCACTATTTCTGTTCGGTGTTTCACTATTTCTGTTCGGTGTTTCACTATTTCTGTTCGGTGTTTCACTATTTCTGTTCAAAGTTTCACTATTTATGTTCAAAGTTTCACTCTTTCTGTTCAAAGTTTCACTATTTCTGTTCAGATTTTCACTATTTCTGTTCAGTGTTTCACTATTTCTGTTCAGTGTTTCACTATTTCTGTTCAGTGTTTCGCTATTTCTGTTCAGTGTTTCGCTATTTCTGTTCAGTGTTTCACTATTTCTGTTCAGTGTTTCACTATTTCTGTTCAGTGTTTCACTATTTATGTTCAGTGTTTCACTATTTCTGTTCGGTGTTTCACTATTTCTGTTCGGTGTTTCACTATTTCTGTTCGGTGTTTCACTATTTCTGTTCGGTGTTTCACTATTTCTGTTCGGTGTTTCACTATTTCTGTTCAGTGTTTCACTATTTCTGTTCGGTGTTTCACTATTTCTGTTCGGTGTTTCACTGTTTCTGTTCGGTGTTTCACTATTTCTGTTCGGTGTTTCACTATTTCTGTTCGGTGTTTCACTATTTCTGTTCAGTGTTTCACTATTTCTGTTCAGTGTTTCACTATTTCTGTTCGGTGTTTCACTATTTCTGTTCGGTGTTTCACTATTTCTGTTCAGAGTTTCACTATTTCTGTTCAGAGTTTCACTATTTATGTTCAGTGTTTCACTATTTCTGTTCGGTGTTTCACTATTTCTGTTCGGTGTTTCACTATTTCTGTTCGGTGTTTCACTATTTCTGTTCGGTGTTTCACTATTTCTGTTCGGTGTTTCACTATTTCTTTTCAGTGTTTCACTATTTCTGTTCAGTGTTTCACTATTTCTGTTCAGTGTTTCACTATTTCTGTTCAGAGTTTCATTCTTCCTGTTCAAAGTTTCACTATTTCTGTTCAGAGTTTCACTATTTCTGTTCAGTGTTTCACTATTTCTGTTCAGTTTCACTATTTCTGTTCAGTGTTTCACTATATCTGTTCAGTGTTTCACTATTTCTGTTCAGTGTTTCACTATTTCTGTTCAGTGTTTCACTATTTCTGTTAAGTGTTTCACTATTTCTGTTCAGTGTTTCACTATTTCTGTTCAGTGTTTCACTATTTCTGTTCAGTGTTTCACTGTTTCTGTTCGGTGTTTCACTGTTTCTGTTCGGTGTTTCACTGTTTCTGTTCGGTGTTTCACTATTTCTGTTCGGTGTTTCACTATTTCTGTTCGGTGTTTCACTATTTCTGTTCGGTGTTTCACTATTTCTGTTCAGTGTTTCACTATTTCTGTTCAGTGTTTCACTATTTATGTTCAGTGTTTCACTATTTCTGTTCGGTGTTTCACTATTTCTGTTCGGTGTTTCACTATTTCTGTTCAGAGTTTCACTATTTCTGTTCAGAGTTTCACTATTTATGTTCAGTGTTTCACTATTTCTGTTCGGTGTTTCACTATTTCTGTTCGGTGTTTCACTATTTCTGTTCGGTGTTTCACTATTTCTGTTCGGTGTTTCACTATTTCTGTTCGGTGTTTCACTATTTCTTTTCAGTGTTTCACTATTTCTGTTCAGTGTTTCACTATTTCTGTTCAGTGTTTCACTATTTCTGTTCAGAGTTTCATTCTTCCTGTTCAAAGTTTCACTATTTCTGTTCAGAGTTTCACTATTTCTGTTCAGTGTTTCACTATTTCTGTTCAGAGTTTCACTATTTCTGTTCAGTGTTTCACTATATCTGTTCAGTGTTTCACTATTTCTGTTCAGTGTTTCACTATTTCTGTTCAGTGTTTCACTATTTCTGTTAAGTGTTTCACTATTTCTGTTCAGTGTTTCACTATTTCTGTTCAGTGTTTCACTATTTCTGTTCAATGTTTCACTGTTTCTGTTCGGTGTTTCACTGTTTCTGTTCGGTGTTTCACTATTTCTGTTCGGTGTTTCACTATTTCTGTTCGGTGTTTCACTATTTCTGTTCGGTGTTTCACTATTTCTGTTCAAAGTTTCACTATTTATGTTCAAAGTTTCACTCTTTCTGTTCAAAGTTTCACTATTTCTTTTCAGATTTTCACTATTTCTGTTCAGTGTTTCACTATTTCTGTTCAGTGTTTCACTATTTCTGTTCAGTGTTTCGCTATTTCTGTTCAGTGTTTCGCTATTTCTGTTCAGTGTTTCACTATTTCTGTTCAGTGTTTCACTATTTCTGTTCAGTGTTTCACTATTTATGTTCAGTGTTTCACTATTTCTGTTCGGTGTTTCACTATTTCTGTTCGGTGTTTCACTATTTCTGTTCGGTGTTTCACTATTTCTGTTCGGTGTTTCACTATTTCTGTTCGGTGTTTCACTATTTCTGTTCAGTGTTTCACTATTTCTGTTCGGTGTTTCACTATTTCTGTTCGGTGTTTCACTGTTTCTGTTCGGTGTTTCACTATTTCTGTTCGGTGTTTCACTATTTCTGTTCGGTGTTTCACTATTTCTGTTCAGTGTTTCACTATTTCTGTTCAGTGTTTCACTATTTCTGTTCGGTGTTTCACTATTTCTGTTCGGTGTTTCACTATTTCTGTTCAGAGTTTCACTATTTCTGTTCAGAGTTTCACTATTTATGTTCAGTGTTTCACTATTTCTGTTCGGTGTTTCACTATTTCTGTTCGGTGTTTCACTATTTCTGTTCGGTGTTTCACTATTTCTGTTCGGTGTTTCACTATTTCTGTTCGGTGTTTCACTATTTCTGTTCGGTGTTTCACTATTTCTGTTCAGTGTTTCACTATTTCTGTTCAGTGTTTCACTATTTCTGTTCAGAGTTTCATTCTTCCTGTTCAGAGTTTCACTATTTCTGTTCAGAGTTTCACTATTTCTGTTCAGAGTTTCACTATTTCTGTTCAGTGTTTCACTATTTCTGTTCAGTGTTTCACTATATCTGTTCAGTGTTTCACTATTTCTGTTCAGTGTTTCACTATTTCTGTTCAGTGTTTCACTATTTCTGTTAAGTGTTTCACTATTTCTGTTCAGTGTTTCACTATTTCTGTTCAGTGTTTCACTATTTCTGTTCAGTGTTTCACTGTTTCTGTTCGGTGTTTCACTGTTTCTGTTCGGTGTTTCACTGTTTCTGTTCGGTGTTTCACTATTTCTGTTCGGTGTTTCACTATTTCTGTTCGGTGTTTCACTATTTCTGTTCGGTGTTTCACTATTTCTGTTCAAAGTTTCACTATTTATGTTCAAAGTTTCACTCTTTCTGTTCAAAGTTTCACTATTTCTGTTCAGATTTTCACTATTTCTGTTCAGTGTTTCACTATTTCTGTTCAGTGTTTCACTATTTCTGTTCAGTGTTTCACTATTTCTGTTCGGTGTTTCACTATTTCTGTTCGGTGTTTCACTATTTCTGTTCAGTGTTTCACTATTTCTGTTCGGTGTTTCACTATTTCTGTTCGGTGTTTCACTGTTTCTGTTCGGTGTTTCACTATTTCTGTTCGGTGTTTCACTATTTCTGTTCGGTGTTTCACTATTTCTGTTCGGTGTTTCACTATTTCTGTTCAAAGTTTCACTATTTATGTTCAAAGTTTCACTCTTTCTGTTCAAAGTTTCACTCTTTCTGTTCAAAGTTTCACTATTTCTGTTCAGATTTTCACTATTTCTGTTCAGTGTTTCACTATTTCTGTTCAGTGTTTCACTATTTCTGTTCAGTGTTTCGCTATTTCTGTTCGGTGTTTCACTATTTCTGTTCGGTGTTTCACTATTTCTGTTCAGTGTTTCACTATTTCTGTTCAGTGTTTCACTATTTATGTTCAGTGTTTCACTATTTATGTTCAGTGTTTCACTATTTCTGTTCGGTGTTTCACTATTTCTGTTCAGAGTTTCACTATTTCTGTTCAGAAATTCACTATTTATGTTCAGTGTTTCACTATTTCTGTTCGGTGTTTCACTATTTCTGTTCGGTGTGTCACTATTTCTGTTCAGTGTTTTACTATTTCTGTTCGGTGTTTCACTATTTCTGTTCGGTGTTTCACTATTTCTGTTCGGTGTTTCACTATTTCTGTTCAGAGTTTCACTATTTCTGTTCGGTGTTTCACTATTTATGTTCAAAGTTTCACTATTTCTGTTCAGAGTTTCACAATTTCTGTTCAAAGTTTCACTCTTTCTGTTCAGATTTTCACTATTTCTGTTCGGTGTTTCACTATTTCTGTTCGGTGTTTCACTATTTCTGTTCAGAGTTTCACTATTTATGTTCAGTGTTTCACTATTTCTGTTCGGTGTTTCACTATTTCTGTTCGGTGTTTCACTATTTCTGTTCTGTGTTTCACTATTTCTGTTCAGTGTTTCACTATTTCTGTTCGGTGTTTCACTATTTCTGTTCGGTGTTTCACTGTTTCTGTTCGGTGTTTCACTATTTCTGTTCGGTGTTTCACTATTTCTGTTCGGTGTTTCACTATTTCTGTTCGGTTTTTCACTATTTCTGTTCAGAGTTTCACTATTTATGTTCAAAGTTTCACTCTTTCTGTTCAAAGTTTCACTATTTCTGTTCAGATTTTCACTATTTCTGTTCAGTGTTTCACTATTTCTGTTCAGTGTTTCACTATTTCTGTTCAGTGTTTCACTATTTCTGTTCAGTGTTTCACTATTTCTGTTCAGAGTTTCACTATTTCTGTTCAGTGTTTCACTATATCTGTTCAGTGTTTCACTATTTCTTTTCAGTGTTTCACTATTTCTGTTCAGTGTTTCACTATTTCTGTTAAGTGTTTCACTATTTCTGTTCAGTGTTTCACTATTTCTGTTCAGTGTTTCACTATTTCTGTTCAGTGTTTCACTGTTTCTGTTCGGTGTTTCACTGTTTCTGTTCGGTGTTTCACTATTTCTGTTCGGTGTTTCACTATTTCTGTTCGGTGTTTCACTATTTCTGTTCGGTGTTTCACTATTTCTGTTCAAAGTTTCACTATTTATGTTCAAAGTTTCACTCTTTCTGTTCAAAGTTTCACTATTTCTGTTCAGATTTTCACTATTTCTGTTCAGTGTTTCACTATTTCTGTTCAGTGTTTCACTATTTCTGTTCAGTGTTTCGCTATTTCTGTTCAGTGTTTCACTATTTCTGTTCAGTGTTTCACTATTTCTGTTCAGTGTTTCACTATTTCTGTTCAGTGTTTCACTATTTATGTTCAGTGTTTCACTATTTCTGTTCGGTGTTTCACTATTTCTGTTCGGTGTTTCACTATTTCTGTTCGGTGTTTCACTATTTCTGTTCGGTGTTTCACTATTTCTGTTCGGTGTTTCACTATTTCTGTTCGGTGTTTCACTATTTCTGTTCGGTGTTTCACTATTTCTGTTCGGTGTTTCACTGTTTCTGTTCGGTGTTTCACTATTTCTGTTCGGTGTTTCACTATTTCTGTTCGGTGTTTCACTATTTCTGTTCGGTGTTTCACTATTTCTGTTCGGTGTTTCACTATTTATGTTCAAAGTTTCACTCTTTCTGTTCAAAGTTTCACTCTTTCTGTTCAAAGTTTCACTATTTCTGTTCAGATTTTCACTATTTCTGTTCAGTGTTTCACTATTTCTGTTCAGTGTTTCACTATTTCTGTTCAGTGTTTCGCTATTTCTGTTCGGTGTTTCACTATTTCTGTTCGGTGTTTCACTATTTCTGTTCAGTGTTTCACTATTTCTGTTCAGTGTTTCACTATTTCTGTTCAGTGTTTCACTATATCTGTTCGGTGTTTCACTATTTCTGTTCGGTGTTTCACTATTTCTGTTCAGAGTTTCACTATTTCTGTTCAGAGTTTCACTATTTCTGTTCAGAGTTTCACTATTTCTGTTCGGTGTTTCACTATTTCTGTTCGGTGTTTCACTATTTCTGTTCAGAGTTTCACTATTTCTGTTCGGTGTTTCACTATTTCTGTTCGGTGTGTCACTATTTCTGTTCAGTGTTTTACTATTTCTGTTCGGTGTTTCACTATTTCTGTTCGGTGTTTCACTATTTCTGTTCGGTGTTTCACTATTTCTGTTCAGAGTTTCACTATTTATGTTCAGTGTTTCACTATTTCTGTTCGGTGTTTCACTATTTCTGTTCGGTGTTTCACTATTTCTGTTCGGTGTTTCACTATTTCTGTTCAGTGTTTCACTATTTCTGTTCAGTGTTTCACTATTTCTGTTCAGAGTTTCAATATATCTGTTCAGAGTTTCACTCTTTCTGTTCAAAGTTTCACTATTTCTGTTCAGAGTTTCACTATTTCTGTTCAGTGTTTCACTATTTCTGTTCAGAGTTTCACTATTTCTGTTCAGTGTTTCACTATATCTGTTCGGTGTTTCACTATTTCTGTTCGGTGTTTCACTATTTGTGTTCAGAGTTTCACTATTTATGTTCAGAGTTTCACTATTTCTGTTCAGAGTTTCACTATTTATGTTCAGAGTTTCACTATTTCTGTTCAGAGTTTCACTATTTCTGTTCGGTGTTTCACTATTTATGTTCAAAGTTTCACTATTTCTGTTCAGAGTTTCACAATTTCTGTTCAAAGTTTCACTCTTTCTGTTCAGATTTTCACTATTTCTGTTCAGTGTTTCACTATTTCTGTTCAGTGTTTCACTATTTCTGTTCAGTGTTTCACTATTTCTGTTCAGTGTTTCACTATTTCTGTTCAGTGTTTCACTATTTCTGTTCAGTGTTTCACTATTTCTGTTCGGTGTTTCACTATTTCTGTTCGGTGTTTCACTATTTCTGTTCAGTGTTTTACTATTTCTGTTCAGTGTTTCACTATTTCTGTTCGGTGTTTCACTATTTCTGTTCGGTGTTTCACTATTTCTGTTCGGTGTTTCACTATTTCTGTTCAGTGTTTCACTATTTCTGTTCAGTGTTTCACTATTTCTGTTCGGTGTTTCACTATTTCTGTTCGGTGTTTCACTGTTTCTGTTCGGTGTTTCACTATTTCTGTTCGGTGTTTCACTATTTCTGTTCGGTGTTTCACTATTTCTGTTCGGTGTTTCACTATTTCTGTTCAGTGTTTCACTATTTCTGTTCAGTGTTTCACTATTTCTGTTCAGTGTTTCACTATTTCTGTTCAGTGTTTCACTATTTCTGTTCAGTGTTTCACTATTTATGTTCAGTGTTTCACTATTTCTGTTCGGTGTTTCACTATTTCTGTTCGGTGTTTCACTATTTCTGTTCAGAGT